>NC_135506.1:148840568-149131757 GCF_052857255.1 Amblyomma americanum | reverse complement strand
CCGGAACAGTGTGGTCGCCCTTCCGGTGGCCGCTGCTATAAATTCACGCCGGCATTAAGGGACCGCCACAAGAGCAGGGGCGACACCGGAACCTGCAACGTCTAAGTCTTCTCTTCTTTGTGCGCAGATTCCCGCTTACCCTGCCAACCACTCATTCCACCCTCGCCAGCTACCCTCACCTGCAAGCCGCATCATCGCCAGTTGCGCGTGCGGGCTCTGCACCTGTGCATATCAACCATCCGGAACAGTGCGGTTGCCCTTCCGGTGGCCGCTGCTATAAAATCAAGCCGGCATCAAGGGAGCGCCACAAGAGCAGGAGCGACAACGAAACGTACAACGTCTAAGTCTACTCTTATTTGTGTCCAGATTCCCGCTTACCCAGCCAACCACTCATTCCACCCTCGTCTGCTACCCTCACCTGCAAGCCGCATCATCGCCAGTTACACGTGCGGGCTCTGCACCTGCGCATACCAACCTTCCGGAACAGTGCGGTCGCCCTTCCGGTGGCCGCTGCTATATAATCAAACCGGCATCAAGGGACCGCCACAAGAGCAGCAGCGACACCGAAACGTGCAACGTCTAAGGTTTCTCTTATTTGTGTGCAGATTCCCGCTTACCCTGCCAACCATCATTCCACCCTCAAATGCTACCCTCACCTGCAAGCCGCATCATCGCCAGTTACACGTGCGGGCTTTGCACCTGCGCATACCATCCTTCCGGAACAGTGCGGTCGCCCTTCGGGTAGCCGCTGCTATAAAATCAAGCCGGCATCAAGGGACCGCCACAAGAGCAGGAGCGACAGCGAAACGTGCAACGTCTAAGTCTTCTCTTATTTGTGTGCAGATTCCCGCTTACGCAGTCAACCACTCCTTCCACTATCCCCAGCTACCCTCACCTGCAAGCCGTATCATAGCTAGTTGCACATGCGGGCTCTGCACCTGCGCATACCAACCTTCCGGAACAGTCCGGTCGCCCTTCCGGTGGCCGCTGCTATAAAATCAAGCCGGCATCAAGGGACCGCCACAAGAGTAGGAGCGACACCGGAACGTGCAACGTCTAAGTCTTCTCTTATTTGTGCGCAGATTCCCGCTTACCCAGCCAACCACTCATTCTACCCTCGCCTGCTACCCTAACCTGCAAGCCGCATCAACGCCAGTTACACGTGCGAGCTCTCCTCCTGAGCATACCAACCTTCCGGAACAGTGCAGTCGCCCTTCCGGTGGCCGCTGCTATAAATTCACGCCGGCATTAAGGGACCGCCACAAGAGCAGGCGCGACACCGGAACCTGCAACGTCTAAGTCTTCTCTTCTTTGTGTGCAGATTCCCGCTTTCCCAGCCAACCACTCCTTCCACCCTCGACTGCTACCCTCACCTGCAAGCCGCATCATCGCTAGTTGCACATACGGGCTCTGCACCTGCGCATCACAACCTTCCGGAACAGTGCGATCGCCCTTCCGGTGGCCGCTTCTATAAAATCAAGCCGGCATCAAGGGACCGCCACAAGAGCAGGAGCGACACCGGAACGTGCAACGTCTAAGTCTTCTCTTATTTGTGCGCACATTCCCGCTTACGCAGTCAACCACTCCTTCCACCCTCGCTAGCTACCCTCACCTGCAAGCCGCATCATCGCCAGTTACACGTGCGGGCTCTGCACATGCGCATACCAACCTTCCGGAACAGTTCGTTGGCCTTCCAGTGGCCGCTGCTATAAAATCAAGCCGGCATCAAGGGACCGCCACAAGAGCTGCAGCGATAGCGAAACGTGCAACGTCTAAGTCTTCTTTTATTTGTGTGCAGATTCCCGCTTACCCAGCCAACCTCTCCTTCCACCCTCGCCAGCTACCCTCACCTGCAAGCCGCATCATCGCCAGTTACACGTGCGGGCTCTGCTCCTGCGCATACCAACCTTCCGGAACAGTGCGGTCGCCTTTCCGGCGGCCGCTGATACAAAATCAAGCCGGCATCAAGGGACCGCCACAAGAGCAGGAGCGACACCGAAACGTGCAACGTCTAAGTCTTCTCTTATTTTTGTGCAGATTCCCGCTTACGCAGTCAACCACTCCTTCCACTATCGCCAGCTACCCTCACCTGCAAGCCGTATCATCGCTAGTTGCACATGCGGGCTCTGCACCTGCGCATACCAACCTTCCGGAACAGTGCGGTCGCCCTTCCGGTGGCCGCTGTTATAAAATCAAACCGGCATCAAGGGACCGCCACAAGAGCAGGAGCGACACCGGAACGTGCAACGTCTAAGTCTTCTCTTATTTGTGCGCAGATTCCCACTTACGCAGTCAACCACTCCTTCCACCCTCGCCAGCTACCCTCACCTGCAAGCCGCATCATCGCCAGTTACACGTGCGGGCTCTGCACCTGCGCATACCAACCTTCCGGAACAGTGCGGTCGCCGTTCAGGGGGCCGCTGCTATAAAATCAAGCCGGCATCAACGGACCGCCACAAGAGCAGGAGCGACACCGAAACGTTCAACGTCAAAGTCTTCTTATTTGTGTGCAGATTCCCGCTTACCCAGCCAACCACTCATTCCACCCTCGCCTGCTACCCTAACCTGCAAGCCGCATCAACGCCAGTTACACGTGCGAGCTCTGCACCTGAGCATACCAACCTTCCGGAACAGTGCGGTCGCCCTTCCGGTGGCCGCTGCTATAAATTCACGCCGGCATTAAGGGACCGCCACAAGAGCAGCAGCGACACCGAAACGTGCAACGTCTAAGTCTTCTCCTATTTGTGTGCAGATTCCCGCTTCCCAGCCAACCATTCCTTCCACCCTCGACTGCTACCCTCACCTGCAAGCCGCATCATCGCTAGTTGCACATGCGGGCTCTGCACCTGCGCATCACAACCGTCCGGAACAGTGCGATCGCCCTTCCGGTGGCCGCTTCTATAAAATCAAGCCGGCATCAAGGGACCGCCACAAGAGCAGGAGCGACACCTAAACGTGCAACGTCTAAGTCTTGTCTTATTTGTCTGCAGATTACCGCTTACCCAGCCAACCACTCATTCCACCCTCGCCTGTTACCCTCACTTGCAAGCCGCATCATCGCCATCTGCACATGCGCATACCAACCTTCCGTAACAGTGCGGTCGCCGTTCCGGGGGCTGCTGCTATGAAATCAAGCCGGCATCAAGGGACCGCCACAAGAGCAGGAGCGACACCGGAACGTGCAACGTGTAAGTCGTCTCTTATTTGTGTGCAGATTCCCGCTTTCCCAGCCAACCACTCCTTCCACCCTCGACTGCTACCCTCACCTGCAAGCCGCATCATCGCCAGTTACACGTGCGGGCTCTGCACCTGTGCATACCAACCTTCCGGAACAGTACGGTCGCCCTTCCGGTGGCCGCTGCTATAAAATCAAGCCGGCATCAAGGGACCGCCACAAGAGCAGGAGTGACACCGGAACGTGCAACGTCTAACTCTTCTCTTATTTGTGCGCAGATTCCCGCTTACGCAGTCAACCACTCCTTCCACCCTCGCCAGCTACCCTCACCTGCAAGCCGCATCATCACCAGTTGCGCGTGCGGGCTCTGCACCTGTGCATATCAACCATCCGGAACAGTGCGGTTGCCCTTCCGGTGGCCGCTGCTATAAAACCAAGCCGGCATCAAGGGAGCGCCACAAGAGCAGGAGCGACAACGAAACGTACAACGTCTAAGTCTACTCTTATTTGTGTCCAGATTCCCGCTTACCCAGCCAACCACTCATTCCACCCTCGTCTGCTACCCTCACCTGCAAGCCGCATCATCACCAGTTACACGTGCGGGCTCTGCACCTGCGCATACCAACCTTCCGGAACAGTGCGGTCGCCCTTCCGGTGGCCGCTGCTATAAAATCAAACCGGCATCAAGGGACCGCCACAAGAGCAGCAGCGACACCGAAACGTGCAACGTCTAAGGTTTCTCTTATTTGTGTGCAGATTCCCGCTTACCCTGCCAACCATCATTCCACCCTCACCTGCTACCCTCACCTGCAAGCCGCATCATCGCCAGTTACACGTGCGGGCTTTGCACCTGCGCATACCATCCTTCCGGAACAGTGCGGTCGCCCTTCGGGTGGCCGCTGCTATAAAATCAAGCCGGCATCAAGGGACCGCCACAAGAGCAGGAGCGACACCGGAACGTGCAACGTCTAAATCGTCTCTTATTTGTGTGCAGATTCCCGCTTTCCCAGCCAACCACTCCTTCCACTATCGTCAGCTACCCTCACCTGCAAGCCGTGTCATCGCTAGTTGCACATGCGGGCTCTGCACCTGCGCATGCCAACCTTCCGAAACAGTGCGGTCACCCTTCCGGTGGCCGCTGCTATAAAATCAAGCCGGCATCAAGGGACCGTCACAAGAGCAGGAGCGACACCGGAACGTGCAACGTCTAAGTCTTCTCTTATTCTTAGAAAACATAGCGCAAAAAGGACACGGACGACACAGAAGTGGACAGATTCCCGCTAACACAGTCAACCACTCATTCCACCCTCGCCTGCTACCCTAACCTGCAAGCCGCATCAACGCCAGTTACACGTGCGAGCTCTGCACCTGAGCATACCAACCTTCCGGAACAGTGCGGTCGCCCTTCCGGTGGCCGCTGCTATAAAATCAAGCCGGCATCAAGGGACCGCCACAAGAACTGCAGCGACAGCGAAACGTGCAACGTCTAAATCTTCTCTTATTTGTGTGCAGATTCCCGCTTACCCAGCCAACCACTCATTTCACCCTCGCCTGCTACACTCACCTGCAAGCCGCAATATCGCCAGTTACACGTGCAGGCTCTGCACCTGCGCATACCAACCTTCCGAAACAGTGCGGTCTCCCTTCCGGTCGCCGCTGCTATAAAATCAAGCCTGCATCAAGGGACCGCCACAAGAGCTGGAGCGACAGCGGAACGTGCAACGTCTAAGTCTTCTCTTATTTGTGTGAAGATTCCCGCTTACGCAGTCAACTACTCCTTCCACCCTCGTCAGCTACCCTCACCTGCAAGCCACATCATCGCCAGTTACGCGTGCGGGCTCTGCACCTGCGCATACCAACCTTCCGGAACAGTGCGATCGCCCTTCCGGTGGCCGCTGCTATAAAATCAAGCCGGCATCTTGGGACCGCCACAAGAGCTGCAGCGACAGCGAAACGTGCAACGTCTAAGTTTTCTCTTATTTGTGTGCAGATTCCCGTTTACCCAGCCAAAAACTCCTTCCACCCTCGACTGCTACCCTCACCTGCAAGCCGCATCATCGCCAGTTACACGTGCGGGCTCTGCACATGCGCATACCAACCTTCCGGAACAGTCCGTTGGCCTTCCAGTGGCCGCTGCTATAAAATGAAGCCGGCATCAAGGGACCGCCACAAGAGCAGGAGCGACACCTAAACGTGTAACGTCTAAATCTTGTCTTATTTGTCTGCAGACTACCGCTTACCCAGCCAACCACTCATTCCACCCTCGCCTGCTACCCTCACTTGCAAGCCGCATCATCGCCATCTGCACATGCGCATACCAACCTTCCGTAACAGTGCGGTCGCCGTTCCGGGGGCCGCTGCTATAAAATCAAGCCGGCATCAAGGGACCGCCACAAGAGCAGGAGCGACACCGGAACGTGAACGTGTAAGTCGTCTCTTATTTTTGTGCAGATTCCCGCTTTCCCAGCCAACCACTCCTTCCACCCTCGACTGCTACCCTCACCTGCAAGCCGCATCATCGCCAGTTACAAGTGCGGGCTCTGCACCTGCGCATACCAACCTTCCGGAACAGTGCGGTCGCCCTTCCGGTGGCCGCTGCTATAAAATCAAGCCGGCATCAAGGGACCGCCACAAGAGCAGGAGTGACACCGGAACGTGCAACGTCTAACTCTTCTCTTATTTGTGCGCAGATTCCCGCTTACGCAGTCAACCACTCCTTCCACCCTCGCCAGCTACCCTCACCTGCAAGCCGCATCATCGCCAGTTGCGCGTGCGGGCTCTGCACCTGTTCATACCAACCTTCCGGAACAGTGCGGTCGCCCTTCCGTTGGCCGCTGCTATAAAATCAAAACGGCATCAAGGGACCGCCACAAGAGCAGCAGCGACACCGAAACGTGCAACGTCTAAGGTTTCTCTTATTTGTGTGCAGATTCCCGCCTACCCTGCCAACCACCATTCCACCCTCACCTGGTACCCTCACCTGCAAGCCGCATCATCGCCAGTTACACGTGCGGGCTTTGCACCTGCGCATACCATCCTTCCGGAACAGTGCGGTCGCCCTTCGGGTGGCCGCTGCTATAAAATCAAGCCGGCATCAAGGGACCGCCACAAGAGCAGGAGCGACAGCAAAACGTGCAACGTCTAAGTCTTCTCTTATTTGTGTGCAGATTCCCGCTTACGCAGTCAACCACTCCTTCCACTATCCCCAGCTACCCTCACCTGCAAGCCGTATCATAGCTAGTTGCACATGCGGGCTCTGCACCTGCGCATACCAACCTTCCGGAACAGTGCGGTCGCCCTTCCGGTGGCCGCTGCTATAAAATCAAGCCGGCATCAAGGGACCGCCACAAAAGTAGGAGCGACACCGGAACGTGCAACGTCTAAGTCTTCTCTTATTTGTGCGCAGATTCCCGCTTACCCAGCCAACCACTCATTCCACCCTCGCCTGCTACCCTAACCTGCAAGCCGCATCAACGCCAGTTACACGTGCGAGCTCTGCACCTGAGCATACCAACCTTCCGGAACAGTGCGGTCGCCCTTCCGGTGGCCGCTGCTATAAATTCACGCCGGCATTAAGGGACCGCCACAAGAGCAGGGGCGACACCGGAACCTGCAATGTCTGTCTTCTCTTCTTTGTGTGCAGATTCCCGCTTTCCCAGCCAACCACTCCTTCCACCCTCGACTGCTACCCTCACCTGCAAGCCGCATCATCGCTAGTTGCACATGCGGGCTCTGCACCTGCGCATCACAACCTTCCGGAACAGTGCGATCGCCCTTCCGGTGGCCGCTTCTATAAAATCAAGTCGGCATCAAGGGACCGCCACAAGAGCTGGAGCGACACCGGAACGTGCAACGTATAAGTCTTTTCTTATTTGTGCGCACATTCCCGCTTACGCAGTCAACCACTCCTTCCCCCCTCGCCAGCTACCCTCACCTGCAAGCCGCATCATCGCCAGTTACACGTGCGGGCTCTGCACATGCGCATACCAACCTTCCGGAACAGTTCGTTGGCCTTCCAGTGGCCGCTGCTATAAAATCAAGCCGGCATCAAGGGACCGCCACAAGAGCTGCAGCGACAGCGAAACGTGCAACGTCTAAGTCTTCTCTTATTTGTGTGCAGATTCCCGCTTACCGAGCCAACCACTCGTTCCACCCTCGCCAGCTACCCTCACCTGCAAGTCGCATCGTCGCCAGTTGCACGTGCGGGCTCTGCACCTGCGCATAACAAAACCTTCCGGAACAGTGCGGTCGCCCTTCCGGTGGCCGCTGCTATAAAATCAAGCCGGCATCAAGGGACCGCCACAAGAACTGCAGCGACAGCGAAACGTGCAACGTCTAAGTCTTCTCTCATTTGTGTGCAGATTCCCGCTTACCCAGCCAACCTCTCCTTCCACCCTCGCCAGCTACCCTCACCTGCAAGCCGCATCATCGCCAGTTGCACGTGCGGGCTCTGCACCTGCGCATACCAACCTTCCGGAACAGTGCGGTAGCCCTTCCAGTGGCCGCTGCTATAAAATCAAGCCGGCATCAAGGGACCGCCACAAGAGCAGGAGCGACACCGGGACGTGCAACGTCTAAGTCTTCTCTTATTTGTGCGCAGATTCCAGCTTTCCCAGCCAACCACTCCTTCCACCCTCGACTGCTACCCTCACCTGCAAGCCGCATCATCACCAGTTACACGTGCGGGCTCTGCTCCTGCGCATACCAACCTTCCGGAACAGTGCGGTCGCCTTTCCGGCGGCCGCTGATATAAAATCAAGCCGGCATCAAGGGACCGCCACAAGAGCAGGAGCGACACCTAAACGTGTAACGTCTAAATCTTGTCTTATTTGTCTGCAGACTACCGCTTACCCAGCCAACCACTCATTCCACCCTCGCCTGCTACCCTCACTTGCAAGCCGCATCATCGCCATCTGCACATGCGCATACCAACCTTCCGTAACAGCGCGGTCGCCGTTCCGGGGGCCGCTGCTATAAAATCAAGCCGGCATCAAGGGACCGCCACAAGAGCAGGAGCGACACCGGAACGTGAACGTGTAAGTCGTCTCTTATTTTTGTGCAGATTCCCGCTTTCCCAGCCAACCACTCCTTCCACCCTCGACTGCTACCCTCACCTGCAAGCCGCATCATCGCCAGTTACAAGTGCGGGCTCTGCACCTGCGCATACCAACCTTCCGGAACAGTGCGGTCGCCCTTCCGGTGGCCGCTGCTATAAAATCAAGCCGGCATCAAGGGACCGCCACAAGAGCAGGAGTGACACCGGAACGTGCAACGTCTAACTCTTCTCTTATTTGTGCGCAGATTCCCGCTTACGCAGTCAACCACTCCTTCCACCCTCGCCAGCTACCCTCACCTGCAAGCCGCATCATCGCCAGTTGCGCGTGCGGGCTCTGCACCTGTTCATACCAACCTTCCGGAACAGTGCGGTCGCCCTTCCGTTGGCCGCTGCTATAAAATCAAACCGGCATCAAGGGACCGCCACAAGAGCAGCAGCGACACCGAAACGTGCAACGTCTAAGGTTTCTCTTATTTGTGTGCAGATTCCCGCTTACCCTGCCAACCACCATTCCACCCTCACCTGGTACCCTCACCTGCAAGCCGCATCATCGCCAGTTACACGTGCGGGCTTTGCACCTGCGCATACCATCCTTCCGGAACAGTGCGGTCGCCCTTCGGGTGGCCGCTGCTATAAAATCAAGCCGGCATCAAGGGACCGCCACAAGAGCAGGAGCGACAGCAAAACGTGCAACGTCTAAGTCTTCTCTTATTTGTGTGCAGATTCCCGCTTACGCAGTCAACCACTCCTTCCACTATCCCCAGCTACCCTCACCTGCAAGCCGTATCATAGCTAGTTGCACATGCGGGCTCTGCACCTGCGCATACCAACCTTCCGGAACAGTGCGGTCGCCCTTCCGGTGGCCGCTGCTATAAAATCAAGCCGGCATCAAGGGACCGCCACAAAAGTAGGAGCGACACCGGAACGTGCAACGTCTAAGTCTTCTCTTATTTGTGCGCAGATTCCCGCTTACCCAGCCAACCACTCATTCCACCCTCGCCTGCTACCCTAACCTGCAAGCCGCATCAACGCCAGTTACACGTGCGAGCTCTGCACCTGAGCATACCAACCTTCCGGAACAGTGCGGTCGCCCTTCCGGTGGCCGCTGCTATAAATTCACGCCGGCATTAAGGGACCGCCACAAGAGCAGGGGCGACACCGGAACCTGCAATGTCTGTCTTCTCTTCTTTGTGTGCAGATTCCCGCTTTCCCAGCCAACCACTCCTTCCACCCTCGACTGCTACCCTCACCTGCAAGCCGCATCATCGCTAGTTGCACATGCGGGCTCTGCACATGCGCATCACAACCTTCCGGAACAGTGCGATCGCCCTTCCGGTGGCCGCTTCTATAAAATCAAGTCGGCATCAAGGGACCGCCACAAGAGCAGGAGCGACACCGGAACGTGCAACGTATAAGTCTTTTCTTATTTGTGCGCACATTCCCGCTTACGCAGTCAACCACTCCTTCCACCCTCGCCAGCTACCCTCACCTGCAAGCCGCATCATCGCCAGTTACACGTGCGGGCTCTGCACATGCGCATACCAACCTTCCGGAACAGTTCGTTGGCCTTCCAGTGGCCGCTGCTATAAAATCAAGCCGGCATCAAGGGACCGCCACAAGAGCTGCAGCGACAGCGAAACGTGCAACGTCTAAGTCTTCTCTTATTTGTGTGCAGATTCCCGCTTACCGAGCCAACCACTCGTTCCACCCTCGCCAGCTACCCTCACCTGCAAGTCGCATCGTCGCCAGTTGCACGTGCGGGCTCTGCACCTGCGCATAACAAAACCTTCCGGAACAGTGCGGTCGCCCTTCCGGTGGCCGCTGCTATAAAATCAAGCCGGCATCAAGGGACCGCCACAAGAACTGCAGCGACAGTGAAACGTGCAACGTCTAAGTCTTCTCTCATTTGTGTGCAGATTCCCGCTTACCCAGCCAACCTCTCCTTCCACCCTCGCCAGCTACCCTCACCTGCAAGCCGCATCATCGCCAGTTGCACGTGCGGGCTCTGCACCTGCGCATACCAACCTTCCGGAACAGTGCGGTAGCCCTTCCGGTCGCCGCTGCTATAAAATCAAGCCTGCATCAAGGGACCGCCACAAGAGCTGGAGCGACAGCGGAACGTGCAACGTCTAAGTCTTCTCTTATTTGTGTGAAGATTCCCGCTTACGCAGTCAACTACTCCTTCCACCCTCGTCAGCTACCCTCACCTGCAAGCCACATCATCGCCAGTTACGCGTGCGGGCTCTGCACCTGCGCATACCAACCTTCCGGAACAGTGCGATCGCCCTTCCGGTGGCCGCTGCTATAAAATCAAGCCGGCATCTTGGGACCGCCACAAGAGCTGCAGCGACAGCGAAACGTGCAACGTCTAAGTTTTCTCTTATTTGTGTGCAGATTCCCGTTTACCCAGCCAAAAACTCCTTCCACCCTCGACTGCTACCCTCACCTGCAAGCCGCATCATCGCCAGTTACACGTGCGGGCTCTGCACATGCGCATACCAACCTTCCGGAACAGTCCGTTGGCCTTCCAGTGGCCGCTGCTATAAAATGAAGCCGGCATCAAGGGACCGCCACAAGAGCAGGAGCGACACCTAAACGTGTAACGTCTAAATCTTGTCTTATTTGTCTGCAGACTACCGCTTACCCAGCCAACCACTCATTCCACCCTCGCCTGCTACCCTCACTTGCAAGCCGCATCATCGCCATCTGCACATGCGCATACCAACCTTCCGTAACAGTGCGGTCGCCGTTCCGGGGGCCGCTGCTATAAAATCAAGCCGGCATCAAGGGACCGCCACAAGAGCAGGAGCGACACCGGAACGTGAACGTGTAAGTCGTCTCTTATTTTTGTGCAGATTCCCGCTTTCCCAGCCAACCACTCCTTCCACCCTCGACTGCTACCCTCACCTGCAAGCCGCATCATCGCCAGTTACAAGTGCGGGCTCTGCACCTGCGCATACCAACCTTCCGGAACAGTGCGGTCGCCCTTCCGGTGGCCGCTGCTATAAAATCAAGCCGGCATCAAGGGACCGCCACAAGAGCAGGAATGACACCGGAACGTGCAACGTCTAACTCTTCTCTTATTTGTGCGCAGATTCCCGCTTACGCAGTCAACCACTCCTTCCACCCTCGCCAGCTACCCTCACCTGCAAGCCGCATCATCGCCAGTTGCGCGTGCGGGCTCTGCACCTGTTCATACCAACCTTCCGGAACAGTGCGGTCGCCCTTCCGTTGGCCGCTGCTATAAAATCAAAACGGCATCAAGGGACCGCCACAAGAGCAGCAGCGACACCGAAACGTGCAACGTCTAAGGTTTCTCTTATTTGTGTGCAGATTCCCGCCTACCCTGCCAACCACCATTCCACCCTCACCTGGTACCCTCACCTGCAAGCCGCATCATCGCCAGTTACACGTGCGGGCTTTGCACCTGCGCATACCATCCTTCCGGAACAGTGCGGTCGCCCTTCGGGTGGCCGCTGCTATAAAATCAAGCCGGCATCAAGGGACCGCCACAAGAGCAGGAGCGACAGCAAAACGTGCAACGTCTAAGTCTTCTCTTATTTGTGTGCAGATTCCCGCTTACGCAGTCAACCACTCCTTCCACTATCCCCAGCTACCCTCACCTGCAAGCCGTATCATAGCTAGTTGCACATGCGGGCTCTGCACCTGCGCATACCAACCTTCCGGAACAGTGCGGTCGCCCTTCCGGTGGCCGCTGCTATAAAATCAAGCCGGCATCAAGGGACCGCCACAAAAGTAGGAGCGACACCGGAACGTGCAACGTCTAAGTCTTCTCTTATTTGTGCGCAGATTCCCGCTTACCCAGCCAACCACTCATTCCACCCTCGCCTGCTACCCTAACCTGCAAGCCGCATCAACGCCAGTTACACGTGCGAGCTCTGCACCTGAGCATACCAACCTTCCGGAACAGTGCGGTCGCCCTTCCGGTGGCCGCTGCTATAAATTCACGCCGGCATTAAGGGACCGCCACAAGAGCAGGGGCGACACCGGAACCTGCAATGTCTGTCTTCTCTTCTTTGTGTGCAGATTCCCGCTTTCCCAGCCAACCACTCCTTCCACCCTCGACTGCTACCCTCACCTGCAAGCCGCATCATCGCTAGTTGCACATGCGGGCTCTGCACCTGCGCATCACAACCTTCCGGAACAGTGCGATCGCCCTTCCGGTGGCCGCTTCTATAAAATCAAGTCGGCATCAAGGGACCGCCACAAGAGCAGGAGCGACACCGGAACGTGCAACGTATGTCTTTTCTTATTTGTGCGCACATTCCCGCTTACGCAGTCAACCACTCCTTCCACCCTCGCCAGCTACCCTCACCTGCAAGCCGCATCATCGCCAGTTACACGTGCGGGCTCTGCACATGCGCATACCAACCTTCCGGAACAGTTCGTTGGCCTTCCAGTGGCCGCTGCTATAAAATCAAGCCGGCATCAAGGGACCGCCACAAGAGCTGCAGCGACAGCGAAACGTGCAACGTCTAAGTCTTCTCTTATTTGTGTGCAGATTCCCGCTTACGCAGTCAACCACTCCTTCCACTATCCCCAGCTACCCTCACCTGCAAGCCGTATCATAGCTAGTTGCACATGCGGGCTCTGCACCTGCGCATACCAACCTTCCGGAACAGTGCGGTCGCCCTTCCGGTGGCCGCTGCTATAAAATCAAGCCGGCATCAAGGGACCGCCACAAAAGTAGGAGCGACACCGGAACGTGCAACGTCTAAGTCTTCTCTTATTTGTGCGCAGATTCCCGCTTACCCAGCCAACCACTCATTCCACCCTCGCCTGCTACCCTAACCTGCAAGCCGCATCAACGCCAGTTACACGTGCGAGCTCTGCACCTGAGCATACCAACCTTCCGGAACAGTGCGGTCGCCCTTCCGGTGGCCGCTGCTATAAATTCACGCCGGCATTAAGGGACCGCCACAAGAGCAGGGGCGACACCGGAACCTGCAATGTCTGTCTTCTCTTCTTTGTGTGCAGATTCCCGCTTTCCCAGCCAACCACTCCTTCCACCCTCGACTGCTACCCTCACCTGCAAGCCGCATCATCGCTAGTTGCACATGCGGGCTCTGCACCTGCGCATCACAACCTTCCGGAACAGTGCGATCGCCCTTCCGGTGGCCGCTTCTATAAAATCAAGTCGGCATCAAGGGACCGCCACAAGAGCAGCAGCGACACCGAAACGTGCAACGTCTAAGGTTTCTCTTATTTGTGTGCAGATTCCCGCTTACCCTGCCAACCACCATTCCACCCTCACCTGGTACCCTCACCTGCAAGCCGCATCATCGCCAGTTACACGTGCGGGCTTTGCACCTGCGCATACCATCCTTCCGGAACAGTGCGGTCGCCCTTCGGGTGGCCGCTGCTATAAAATCAAGCCGGCATCAAGGGACCGCCACAAGAGCAGGAGCGACAGCAAAACGTGCAACGTCTAAGTCTTCTCTTATTTGTGTGCAGATTCCCGCTTACGCAGTCAACCACTCCTTCCACTATCCCCAGCTACCCTCACCTGCAAGCCGTATCATAGCTAGTTGCACATGCGGGCTCTGCACCTGCGCATACCAACCTTCCGGAACAGTGCGGTCGCCCTTCCGGTGGCCGCTGCTATAAAATCAAGCCGGCATCAAGGGACCGCCACAAAAGTAGGAGCGACACCGGAACGTGCAACGTCTAAGTCTTCTCTTATTTGTGCGCAGATTCCCGCTTACCCAGCCAACCACTCATTCCACCCTCGCCTGCTACCCTAACCTGCAAGCCGCATCAACGCCAGTTACACGTGCGAGCTCTGCACCTGAGCATACCAACCTTCCGGAACAGTGCGGTCGCCCTTCCGGTGGCCGCTGCTATAAATTCACGCCGGCATTAAGGGACCGCCACAAGAGCAGGGGCGACACCGGAACCTGCAATGTCTGTCTTCTCTTCTTTGTGTGCAGATTCCCGCTTTCCCAGCCAACCACTCCTTCCACCCTCGACTGCTACCCTCACCTGCAAGCCGCATCATCGCTAGTTGCACATGCGGGCTCTGCACATGCGCATCACAACCTTCCGGAACAGTGCGATCGCCCTTCCGGTGGCCGCTTCTATAAAATCAAGTCGGCATCAAGGGACCGCCACAAGAGCAGGAGCGACACCGGAACGTGCAACGTATAAGTCTTTTCTTATTTGTGCGCACATTCCCGCTTACGCAGTCAACCACTCCTTCCACCCTCGCCAGCTACCCTCACCTGCAAGCCGCATCATCGCCAGTTACACGTGCGGGCTCTGCACATGCGCATACCAACCTTCCGGAACAGTTCGTTGGCCTTCCAGTGGCCGCTGCTATAAAATCAAGCCGGCATCAAGGGACCGCCACAAGAGCTGCAGCGACAGCGAAACGTGCAACGTCTAAGTCTTCTCTTATTTGTGTGCAGATTCCCGCTTACCGAGCCAACCACTCGTTCCACCCTCGCCAGCTACCCTCACCTGCAAGTCGCATCGTCGCCAGTTGCACGTGCGGGCTCTGCACCTGCGCATAACAAAACCTTCCGGAACAGTGCGGTCGCCCTTCCGGTGGCCGCTGCTATAAAATCAAGCCGGCATCAAGGGACCGCCACAAGAGCAGGAGCGACAGCAAAACGTGCAACGTCTAAGTCTTCTCTTATTTGTGTGCAGATTCCCGCTTACCCAGCCAACCTCTCCTTCCACCCTCGCCAGCTACCCTCACCTGCAAGCCGCATCATCGCCAGTTGCACGTGCGGGCTCTGCACCTGCGCATACCAACCTTCCGGAACAGTGCGGTAGCCCTTCCAGTGGCCGCTGCTATAAAATCAAGCCGGCATCAAGGGACCGCCACAAGAGCAGGAGCGACACCGGGACGTGCAACGTCTAAGTCTTCTCTTATTTGTGCGCAGATTCCAGCTTTCCCAGCCAACCACTCCTTCCACCCTCGACTGCTACCCTCACCTGCAAGCCGCATCATCACCAGTTACACGTGCGGGCTCTGCTCCTGCGCATACCAACCTTCCGGAACAGTGCGGTCGCCTTTCCGGCGGCCGCTGATATAAAATCAAGCCGGCATCAAGGGACCGCCACAAGAGCAGGAGCGACACCGAAACGTGCAACGTCTAAGTCTTCTCTTATTTTTGTGCAGATTCCCGCTTACGCAGTCAACCACTCCTTCCACTATCGCCAGCTACCCTCACCTGCAAGCCGCATCATCGCCAGTTACACGTGCGGGCTCTGCACCTGCGCATACCAACCTTCCGGAACAGTGCGGTCGCCGTTCCTGGGGGCCGCTGCTATAAAATCAAGCCGGCATCAACGGACCGCCACCAGAGCAGGAGCGACACCGAAACGTTCAACGTCAAAGTCTTCTCTTATTTGTGTGCAGATTCCCGCTTACCCAGCCAACCACTCATTCCAGCCTCGCCTGCTACCCTAACCTGCAAGCCGCATCAACGCCAGTTACACGTGCGAGCTCTGCACCTGAGCATACCAACCTTCCGGAACAGTGTGGTCGCCCTTCCGGTGGCCGCTGCTATAAATTCACGCCGGCATTAAGGGACCGCCACAAGAGCAGGGGCGACACCGGAACCTGCAACGTCTAAGTCTTCTCTTATTTTTGTGCAGATTCCCGCTTTCCCAGCCAACCACTCCTTCCACCCTCGACTGCTACCCTCACCTGCAAGCCGCATCATCGCCAGTTACAAGTGCGGGCTCTGCACCTGCGCATACCAACCTTCCGGAACAGTGCGGTCGCCCTTCCGGTGGCCGCTGCTATAAAATCAAGCCGGCATCAAGGGACCGCCACAAGAGCAGGAGTGACACCGGAACGTGCAACGTCTAACTCTTCTCTTTATTGTGCGCAGATTCCCGCTTACGCAGTCAACCACTCCTTCCACCCTCGCCAGCTACCCTCACCTGCAAGCCGCATCATCGCCAGTTGCGCGTGCGGGCTCTGCACCTGTTCATACCAACCTTCCGGAACAGTGCGGTCGCCCTTCCGTTGGCCGCTGCTATAAAATCAAACCGGCATCAATGGACCGCCACAAGAGCAGCAGCGACACCGAAACGTGCAACGTCTAAGGTTTCTCTTATTTGTGTGCAGATTCCCGCTTACCCTGCCAACCATCATTCCACCCTCACCTGCTACCCTCACCTGCAAGCCGCATCATCGCCAGTTACACGTGCGGGCTTTGCACCTGCGCATACCATCCTTCCGGAACAGTGCGGTCGCCCTTCGGGTGGCCGCTGCTATAAAATCAAGCCGGCATCAAGGGACCGCCACAAGAGCAGGAGCGACAGCAAAACGTGCAACGTCTAAGTCTTCTCTTATTTGTGTGCAGATTCCCGCTTACGCAGTCAACCACTCCTTCCACTATCCCCAGCTACCCTCACCTGCAAGCCGTATCATAGCTAGTTGCACATGCGGGCTCTGCACCTGCGCATCACAACCGTCCGGAACAGTGCGATCGCCCTTCCGGTGGCCGCTTCTATAAAATCAAGCCGGCATCAAGGGACCGCCACAAGAGCAGGAGCGACACCTAAACGTGCAACGTCTAAGTCTTGTCTTATTTGTCTGCAGATTACCGCTTACCCAGCCAACCACTCATTCCACCCTCGCCTGTTACCCTCACTTGCAAGCCGCATCATCGCCATCTGCACATGCGCATACCAACCTTCCGTAACAGTGCGGTCGCCGTTCCGGGGGCTGCTGCTATGAAATCAAGCCGGCATCAAGGGACCGCCACAAGAGCAGGAGCGACACCGGAACGTGCAACGTGTAAGTCGTCTCTTATTTGTGTGCAGATTCCCGCTTTCCCAGCCAACCACTCCTTCCACCCTCGACTGCTACCCTCACCTGCAAGCCGCATCATCGCCAGTTACACGTGCGGGCTCTGCACCTGCGCATACCAACCTTCCGGAACAGTACGGTCGCCCTTCCGGTGGCCGCTGCTATAAAATCAAGCCGGCATCAAGGGACCGCCACAAGAGCAGGAGTGACACCGGAACGTGCAACGTCTAACTCTTCTCTTATTTGTGCGCAGATTCCCGCTTACGCAGTCAACCACTCCTTCCACCCTCGCCAGCTACCCTCACCTGCAAGCCGCATCATCACCAGTTGCGCGTGCGGGCTCTGCACCTGTGCATATCAACCATCCGGAACAGTGCGGTTGCCCTTCCGGTGGCCGCTGCTATAAAACCAAGCCGGCATCAAGGGAGCGCCACAAGAGCAGGAGCGACAACGAAACGTACAACGTCTAAGTCTACTCTTATTTGTGTCCAGATTCCCGCTTACCCAGCCAACCACTCATTCCACCCTCGTCTGCTACCCTCACCTGCAAGCCGCATCATCACCAGTTACACGTGCGGGCTCTGCACCTGCGCATACCAACCTTCCGGAACAGTGCGGTCGCCCTTCCGGTGGCCGCTGCTATAAAATCAAACCGGCATCAAGGGACCGCCACAAGAGCAGCAGCGACACCGAAACGTGCAACGTCTAAGGTTTCTCTTATTTGTGTGCAGATTCCCGCTTACCCTGCCAACCATCATTCCACCCTCACCTGCTACCCTCACCTGCAAGCCGCATCATCGCCAGTTACACGTGCGGGCTTTGCACCTGCGCATACCATCCTTCCGGAACAGTGCGGTCGCCCTTCGGGTGGCCGCTGCTATAAAATCAAGCCGGCATCAAGGGACCGCCACAAGAGCAGGAGCGACACCGGAACGTGCAACGTCTAAATCGTCTCTTATTTGTGTGCAGATTCCCGCTTTCCCAGCCAACCACTCCTTCCACTATCGTCAGCTACCCTCACCTGCAAGCCGTGTCATCGCTAGTTGCACATGCGGGCTCTGCACCTGCGCATGCCAACCTTCCGGAACAGTGCGGTCACCCTTCCGGTGGCCGCTGCTATAAAATCAAGCCGGCATCAAGGGACCGTCACAAGAGCAGGAGCGACACCGGAACGTGCAACGTCTAAGTCTTCTCTTATTCTTAGAAAACATAGCGCAAAAAGGACACGGACGACACAGAAGTGGACAGATTCCCGCTTACACAGTCAACCACTCATTCCACCCTCGCCTGCTACCCTAACCTGCAAGCCGCATCAACGCCAGTTACACGTGCGAGCTCTGCACCTGAGCATACCAACCTTCCGGAACAGTGCGGTCGCCCTTCCGGTGGCCGCTGCTATAAAATCAAGCCGGCATCAAGGGACCGCCACAAGAACTGCAGCGACAGCGAAACGTGCAACGTCTAAATCTTCTCTTATTTGTGTGCAGATTCCCGCTTACCCAGCCAACCACTCATTTCACCCTCGCCTGCTACACTCACCTGCAAGCCGCAATATCGCCAGTTACACGTGCAGGCTCTGCACCTGCGCATACCAACCTTCCGAAACAGTGCGGTCTCCCTTCCGGTCGCCGCTGCTATAAAATCAAGCCTGCATCAAGGGACCGCCACAAGAGCTGGAGCGACAGCGGAACGTGCAACGTCTAAGTCTTCTCTTATTTGTGTGAAGATTCCCGCTTACGCAGTCAACTACTCCTTCCACCCTCGTCAGCTACCCTCACCTGCAAGCCACATCATCGCCAGTTACGCGTGCGGGCTCTGCACCTGCGCATACCAACCTTCCGGAACAGTGCGATTGCCCTTCCGGTGGCCGCTGCTATAAAATCAAGCCGGCATCTTGGGACCGCCACAAGAGCTGCAGCGACAGCGAAACGTGCAACGTCTAAGTCTTCTCTTATTTGTGTGCAGATTCCCGTTTACCCAGCCAAAAACTCCTTTCACCCTCGACTGCTACCCTCACCTGCAAGCCGCATCATCGCCAGTTACACGTGCGGGCTCTGCACATGCGCATACCAACCTTCCGGAACAGTCCGTTGGCCTTCCAGTGGCCGCTGCTATAAAATGAAGCCGGCATCAAGGGACCGCCACAAGAGCAGGAGCGACACCTAAACGTGTAACGTCTAAATCTTGTCTTATTTGTCTGCAGACTACCGCTTACCCAGCCAACCACTCATTCCACCCTCGCCTGCTACCCTCACTTGCAAGCCGCATCATCGCCATCTGCACATGCGCATACCAACCTTCCGTAACAGTGCGGTCGCCGTTCCGGGGGCCGCTGCTATAAAATCAAGCCGGCATCAAGGGACCGCCACAAGAGCAGGAGCGACACCGGAACGTGAACGTGTAAGTCGTCTCTTATTTTTGTGCAGATTCCCGCTTTCCCAGCCAACCACTCCTTCCACCCTCGACTGCTACCCTCACCTGCAAGCCGCATCATCGCCAGTTACAAGTGCGGGCTCTGCACCTGCGCATACCAACCTTCCGGAACAGTGCGGTCGCCCTTCCGGTGGCCGCTGCTATAAAATCAAGCCGGCATCAAGGGACCGCCACAAGAGCAGGAGTGACACCGGAACGTGCAACGTCTAACTCTTCTCTTATTTGTGCGCAGATTCCCGCTTACGCAGTCAACCACTCCTTCCACCCTCGCCAGCTACCCTCACCTGCAAGCCGCATCATCGCCAGTTGCGCGTGCGGGCTCTGCACCTGTTCATACCAACCTTCCGGAACAGTGCGGTCGCCCTTCCGTTGGCCGCTGCTATAAAATCAAACCGGCATCAAGGGACCGCCACAAGAGCAGCAGCGACACCGAAACGTGCAACGTCTAAGGTTTCTCTTATTTGTGTGCAGATTCCCGCTTACCCTGCCAACCACCATTCCACCCTCACCTGGTACCCTCACCTGCAAGCCGCATCATCGCCAGTTACACGTGCGGGCTTTGCACCTGCGCATACCATCCTTCCGGAACAGTGCGGTCGCCCTTCGGGTGGCCGCTGCTATAAAATCAAGCCGGCATCAAGGGACCGCCACAAGAGCAGGAGCGACAGCAAAACGTGCAACGTCTAAGTCTTCTCTTATTTGTGTGCAGATTCCCGCTTACGCAGTCAACCACTCCTTCCACTATCCCCAGCTACCCTCACCTGCAAGCCGTATCATAGCTAGTTGCACATGCGGGCTCTGCACCTGCGCATACCAACCTTCCGGAACAGTGCGGTCGCCCTTCCGGTGGCCGCTGCTATAAAATCAAGCCGGCATCAAGGGACCGCCACAAAAGTAGGAGCGACACCGGAACGTGCAACGTCTAAGTCTTCTCTTATTTGTGCGCAGATTCCCGCTTACCCAGCCAACCACTCATTCCACCCTCGCCTGCTACCCTAACCTGCAAGCCGCATCAACGCCAGTTACACGTGCGAGCTCTGCACCTGAGCATACCAACCTTCCGGAACAGTGCGGTCGCCCTTCCGGTGGCCGCTGCTATAAATTCACGCCGGCATTAAGGGACCGCCACAAGAGCAGGGGCGACACCGGAACCTGCAATGTCTGTCTTCTCTTCTTTGTGTGCAGATTCCCGCTTTCCCAGCCAACCACTCCTTCCACCCTCGACTGCTACCCTCACCTGCAAGCCGCATCATCGCTAGTTGCACATGCGGGCTCTGCACCTGCGCATCACAACCTTCCGGAACAGTGCGATCGCCCTTCCGGTGGCCGCTTCTATAAAATCAAGTCGGCATCAAGGGACCGCCACAAGAGCAGGAGCGACACCGGAACGTGCAACGTATAAGTCTTTTCTTATTTCTGCGCACATTCCCGCTTACGCAGTCAACCACTCCTTCCACCCTCGCCAGCTACCCTCACCTGCAAGCCGCATCATCGCCAGTTACACGTGCGGGCTCTGCACATGCGCATACCAACCTTCCGGAACAGTTCGTTGGCCTTCCAGTGGCCGCTGCTATAAAATCAAGCCGGCATCAAGGGACCGCCACAAGAGCTGCAGCGACAGCGAAACGTGCAACGTCTAAGTCTTCTCTTATTTGTGTGCAGATTCCCGCTTACCGAGCCAACCACTCGTTCCACCCTCGCCAGCTACCCTCACCTGCAAGTCGCATCGTCGCCAGTTGCACGTGCGGGCTCTGCACCTGCGCATAACAAAACCTTCCGGAACAGTGCGGTCAACCTTCCGGTGGCCGCTGCTATAAAATCAAGCCGGCATCAAGGGACCGCCACAAGAACTGCAGCGACAGCGAAACGTGCAACGTCTAAGTCTTCTCTCATTTGTGTGCAGATTCCCGCTTACCCAGCCAACCTCTCCTTCCACCCTCGCCAGCTACCCTCACCTGCAAGCCGCATCATCGCCAGTTGCACGTGCGGGCTCTGCACCTGCGCATACCAACCTTCCGGAACAGTGCGGTAGCCCTTCCAGTGGCCGCTGCTATAAAATCAAGCCGGCATCAAGGGACCGCCACAAGAGCAGGAGCGACACCGGGACGTGCAACGTCTAAGTCTTCTCTTATTTGTGCGCAGATTCCAGCTTTCCCAGCCAACCACTCCTTCCACCCTCGACTGCTACCCTCACCTGCAAGCCGCATCATCACCAGTTACACGTGCGGGCTCTGCTCCTGCGCATACCAACCTTCCGGAACAGTGCGGTCGCCTTTCCGGCGGCCGCTGATATAAAATCAAGCCGGCATCAAGGGACCGCCACAAGAGCAGGAGCGACACCGAAACGTGCAACGTCTAAGTCTTCTCTTATTTTTGTGCAGATTCCCGCTTACGCAGTCAACCACTCTTTCCACTATCGCCAGCTACCCTCACCTGCAAGCCGCATCATCGCCAGTTACACGTGCGGGCTCTGCACCTGCGCATACCAACCTTCCGGAACAGTGCGGTCGCCGTTCCTGGGGGCCGCTGCTATAAAATCAAGCCGGCATCAACGGACCGCCACCAGAGCAGGAGCGACACCGAAACGTTCAACGTCAAAGTCTTCTCTTATTTGTGTGCAGATTCCCGCTTACCCAGCCAACCACTCATTCCAGCCTCGCCTGCTACCCTAACCTGCAAGCCGCATCAACGCCAGTTACACGTGCGAGCTCTGCACCTGAGCATACCAACCTTCCGGAACAGTGTGGTCGCCCTTCCGGTGGCCGCTGCTATAAATTCACGCCGGCATTAAGGGACCGCCACAAGAGCAGGGGCGACACCGGAACCTGCAACGTCTAAGTCTTCTCTTATTTTTGTGCAGATTCCCGCTTTCCCAGCCAACCACTCCTTCCACCCTCGACTGCTACCCTCACCTGCAAGCCGCATCATCGCCAGTTACAAGTGCGGGCTCTGCACCTGCGCATACCAACCTTCCGGAACAGTGCGGTCGCCCTTCCGGTGGCCGCTGCTATAAAATCAAGCCGGCATCAAGGGACCGCCACAAGAGCAGGAGTGACACCGGAACGTGCAACGTCTAACTCTTCTCTTATTTGTGCGCAGATTCCCGCTTACGCAGTCAACCACTCATTCCACCCTCGTCTGCTACCCTCACCTGCAAGCCGCATCATCGCCAGTTACACGTGCGGGCTCTGCACCTGCGCATACCAACCTTCCGGAACAGTGCGGTCGCCCTTCCGGTGGCCGCTGCTATATAATCAAACCGGCATCAAGGGACCGCCACAAGAGCAGCAGCGACACCGAAACGTGCAACGTCTAAGGTTTCTCTTATTTGTGTGCAGATTCCCGCTTACCCTGCCAACCATCATTCCACCCTCAAATGCTACCCTCACCTGCAAGCCGCATCATCGCCAGTTACACGTGCGGGCTTTGCACCTGCGCATACCATCCTTCCGGAACAGTGCGGTCGCCCTTCGGGTAGCCGCTGCTATAAAATCAAGCCGGCATCAAGGGACCGCCACAAGAGCAGGAGCGACAGCGAAACGTGCAACGTGTAAGTCTTCTCTTATTTGTGTGCAGATTCCCGCTTACGCAGTCAACCACTCCTTCCACTATCCCCAGCTACCCTCACCTACAAGCCGTATCATAGCTAGTTGCACATGCGGGCTCTGCACCTGCGCATACCAACCTTCCGGAACAGTGCGGTCGCCCTTCCGGTGGCCGCTGCTATAAAATCAAGCCGGCATCAAGGGACCGCCACAAGAGTAGGAGCGACACCGGAACGTGCAACGTCTAAGTCTTCTCTTATTTGTGCGCAGATTCCCGCTTACCCAGCCAACCACTCATTCCACCCTCGCCTGCTACCCTAACCTGCAAGCCGCATCAACGCCAGTTACACGTGCGAGCTCTCCTCCTGAGCATACCAACCTTCCGGAACAGTGCAGTCGCCCTTCCGGTGGCCGCTGCTATAAATTCACGCCGGCAATAAGGGACCGCCACAAGAGCAGCGGCGACACCGGAACCTGCAACGTCTAAGTCTTCTCTTCTTTGTGTGCAGATTCCCGCTTTCCCAGCCAACCACTCCTTCCACCCTCGACTGCTACCCTCACCTGCAAGCCGCATCATCGCTAGTTGCACATACGGGCTCTGCACCTGCGCATCACAACCTTCCGGAACAGTGCGATCGCCCTTCCGGTGGCCGCTTCTATAAAATCAAGCCGGCATCAAGGGACCGCCACAAGAGCAGGAGCGACACCGGAACGTGCAACGTCTAAGTCTTCTCTTATTTGTGCGCACATTCCCGCTTACGCAGTCAACCACTCCTTCCACCCTCGCTAGCTACCCTCACCTGCAAGCCGCATCATCGCCAGTTACACGTGCGGGCTCTGCACATGCGCATACCAACCTTCCGGAACAGTTCGTTGGCCTTCCAGTGGCCGCTGCTATAAAATCAAGCCGGCATCAAGGGACCGCCACAAGAGATGCAGCGATAGCGAAACGTGCAACGTCTAAGTCTTCTTTTATTTGTGTGCAGATTCCCGCTTACCCAGCCAACCTCTCGTTCCACCCTCGCCAGCTACCCTCACCTGCAAGCCGCATCATCGCCAGTTACACGTGCGGGCTCTGCTCCTGCGCATACCAACCTTCCGGAACAGTGCGGTCGCCTTTCCGGCGGCCGCTGATACAAAATCAAGCCGGCATCAAGGGACCGCCACAAGAGCAGGAGCGACACCGAAACGTGCAACGTCTAAGTCTTCTCTTATTTTTGTGCAGATTCCCGCTTACGCAGTCAACCACTCCTTCCACTATCGCCAGCTACCCTCACCTGCAAGCCGTATCATCGCTAGTTGCACATGCGGGCTCTGCACCTGCGCATACCAACCTTCCGGAACAGTGCGGTCGCCCTTCCGGTGGCCGCTGTTATAAAATCAAACCGGCATCAAGGGACCGCCACAAGAGCAGGAGCGACACCGGAACGTGCAACGTCTAAGTCTTCTCTTATTTGTGCGCAGATTCCCACTTACGCAGTAGACCACTCCTTCCACCCTCGCCAGCTACCCTCACCTGCAAGCCGCATCATCGCCAGTTACACGTGCGGGCTCTGCACCTGCGCATACCAACCTTCCGGAACAGTGCGGTCGCCGTTCAGGGGGCCGCTGCTATAAAATCAAGCCGGCATCAACGGACCGCCACAAGAGCAGGAGCGACACCGAAACGTTCAACGTCAAAGTCTTCTTATTTGTGTGCAGATTCCCGCTTACCCAGCCAACCACTCATTCCACCCTCGCCTGCTACCCTAACCTGCAAGCCGCATCAACGCCAGTTACACGTGCGAGCTCTGCACCTGAGCATACCAACCTTCCGGAACAGTGCGGTCGCCCTTCCGGTGGCCGCTGCTATAAATTCACGCCGGCATTAAGGGACCGCCACAAGAGCAGCAGCGACACCGAAACGTGCAACGTCTAAGTCTTCTCCTATTTGTGTGCAGATTCCCGCTTCCCAGCCAACCATTCCTTCCACCCTCGACTGCTACCCTCACCTGCAAGCCGCATCATCGCTAGTTGCACATGCGGGCTCTGCACCTGCGCATCACAACCGTCCGGAACAGTGCGATCGCCCTTCCGGTGGCCGCTTCTATAAAATCAAGCCGGCATCAAGGGACCGCCACAAGAGCAGGAGCGACACCTAAACGTGCAACGTCTAAGTCTTGTCTTATTTGTCTGCAGATTACCGCTTACCCAGCCAACCACTCCTTCCACTATCGTCAGCTACCCTCACCTGCAAGCCGTGTCATCGCTAGTTGCACATGCGGGCTCTGCACCTGCGCATGCCAACCTTCCGAAACAGTGCGGTCACCCTTCCGGTGGCCGCTGCTATAAAATCAAGCCGGCATCAAGGGACCGTCACAAGAGCAGGAGCGACACCGGAACGTGCAACGTCTAAGTCTTCTCTTATTCTTAGAAAACATAGCGCAAAAAGGACACGGACGACACAGAAGTGGACAGATTCCCGCTTACACAGTCAACCACTCATTCCACCCTCGCCTGCTACCCTAACCTGCAAGCCGCATCAACGCCAGTTACACGTGCGAGCTCTGCACCTGAGCATACCAACCTTCCGGAACAGTGCGGTCGCCCTTCCGGTGGCCGCTGCTATAAAATCAAGCCGGCATCAAGGGACCGCCACAAGAACTGCAGCGACAGCGAAACGTGCAACGTCTAAATCTTCTCTTATTTGTGTGCAGATTCCCGCTTACCCAGCCAACCACTCATTTCACCCTCGCCTGCTACACTCACCTGCAAGCCGCAATATCGCCAGTTACACGTGCAGGCTCTGCACCTGCGCATACCAACCTTCCGAAACAGTGCGGTCTCCCTTCCGGTCGCCGCTGCTATAAAATCAAGCCTGCATCAAGGGACCGCCACAAGAGCTGGAGCGACAGCGGAACGTGCAACGTCTAAGTCTTCTCTTATTTGTGTGAAGATTCCCGCTTACGCAGTCAACTACTCCTTCCACCCTCGTCAGCTACCCTCACCTGCAAGCCACATCATCGCCAGTTACGCGTGCGGGCTCTGCACCTGCGCATACCAACCTTCCGGAACAGTGCGATCGCCCTTCCGGTGGCCGCTGCTATAAAATCAAGCCGGCATCTTGGGACCGCCACAAGAGCTGCAGCGACAGCGAAACGTGCAACGTCTAAGTCTTCTCTTATTTGTGTGCAGATTCCCGTTTACCCAGCCAAAAACTCCTTCCACCCTCGACTGCTACCCTCACCTGCAAGCCGCATCATCGCCAGTTACACGTGCGGGCTCTGCACATGCGCATACCAACCTTCCGGAACAGTCCGTTGGCCTTCCAGTGGCCGCTGCTATAAAATGAAGCCGGCATCAAGGGACCGCCACAAGAGCAGGAGCGACACCTAAACGTGTAACGTCTAAATCTTGTCTTATTTGTCTGCAGACTACCGCTTACCCAGCCAACCACTCATTCCACCCTCGCCTGCTACCCTCACTTGCAAGCCGCATCATCGCCATCTGCACATGCGCATACCAACCTTCCGTAACAGTGCGGTCGCCGTTCCGGGGGCCGCTGCTATAAAATCAAGCCGGCATCAAGGGACCGCCACAAGAGCAGGAGCGACACCGGAACGTGAACGTGTAAGTCGTCTCTTATTTTTGTGCAGATTCCCGCTTTCCCAGCCAACCACTCCTTCCACCCTCGACTGCTACCCTCACCTGCAAGCCGCATCATCGCCAGTTACAAGTGCGGGCTCTGCACCTGCGCATACCAACCTTCCGGAACAGTGCGGTCGCCCTTCCGGTGGCCGCTGCTATAAAATCAAGCCGGCATCAAGGGACCGCCACAAGAGCAGGAGTGACACCGGAACGTGCAACGTCTAACTCTTCTCTTATTTGTGCGCAGATTCCCGCTTACGCAGTCAACCACTCCTTCCACCCTCGCCAGCTACCCTCACCTGCAAGCCGCATCATCGCCAGTTGCGCGTGCGGGCTCTGCACCTGTTCATACCAACCTTCCGGAACAGTGCGGTCGCCCTTCCGTTGGCCGCTGCTATAAAATCAAACCGGCATCAAGGGACCGCCACAAGAGCAGCAGCGACACCGAAACGTGCAACGTCTAAGGTTTCTCTTATTTGTTTGCAGATTCCCGCTTACCCTGCCAACCACCATTCCACCCTCACCTGGTACCCTCACCTGCAAGCCGCATCATCGCCAGTTACACGTGCGGGCTTTGCACCTGCGCATACCATCCTTCCGGAACAGTGCGGTCGCCCTTCGGGTGGCCGCTGCTATAAAATCAAGCCGGCATCAAGGGACCGCCACAAGAGCAGGAGCGACAGCAAAACGTGCAACGTCTAAGTCTTCTCTTATTTGTGTGCAGATTCCCGCTTACGCAGTCAACCACTCCTTCCACTATCCCCAGCTACCCTCACCTGCAAGCCGTATCATAGCTAGTTGCACATGCGGGCTCTGCACCTGCGCATACCAACCTTCCGGAACAGTGCGGTCGCCCTTCCGGTGGCCGCTGCTATAAAATCAAGCCGGCATCAAGGGACCGCCACAAAAGTAGGAGCGACACCGGAACGTGCAACGTCTAAGTCTTCTCTTATTTGTGCGCAGATTCCCGCTTACCCAGCCAACCACTCATTCCACCCTCGCCTGCTACCCTAACCTGCAAGCCGCATCAACGCCAGTTACACGTGCGAGCTCTGCACCTGAGCATACCAACCTTCCGGAACAGTGCGGTCGCCCTTCCGGTGGCCGCTGCTATAAATTCACGCCGGCATTAAGGGACCGCCACAAGAGCAGGGGCGACACCGGAACCTGCAATGTCTGTCTTCTCTTCTTTGTGTGCAGATTCCCGCTTTCCCAGCCAACCACTCCTTCCACCCTCGACTGCTACCCTCACCTGCAAGCCGCATCATCGCTAGTTGCACATGCGGGCTCTGCACCTGCGCATCACAACCTTCCGGAACAGTGCGATCGCCCTTCCGGTGGCCGCTTCTATAAAATCAAGTCGGCATCAAGGGACCGCCACAAGAGCAGGAGCGACACCGGAACGTGCAACGTATAAGTCTTTTCTTATTTGTGCGCACATTCCCGCTTACGCAGTCAACCACTCCTTCCACCCTCGCCAGCTACCCTCACCTGCAAGCCGCATCATCGCCAGTTACACGTGCGGGCTCTGCACATGCGCATACCAACCTTCCGGAACTGTTCGTTGGCCTTCCAGTGGCCGCTGCTATAAAATCAAGCCGGCATCAAGGGACCGCCACAAGAGCTGCAGCGACAGCGAAACGTGCAACGTCTAAGTCTTCTCTTATTTGTGTGCAGATTCCCGCTTACCCAGCCAACCTCTCCTTCCACCCTCGCCAGCTACCCTCACCTGCAAGCCGCATCATCGCCAGTTACACGTGCGGGCTCTGCACCTGCGCATACCAACCTTCCGGAACAGTGCGGTCGCCTTCCCGGTGGCCGCTGCTATAAAATCAAGCCGGCATCAAGGGACCGCCACAAGAGCAGGAGCGACATCGAAACGTGCAACATCTAAGTCTTCTCTTATTTGTGGGCAGATTCCCGCTTACGCAGTCAACCACTCCTTCCACCCTCGCCAACTACCCTCACCTGCAAGCTGTATCATCGCTAGTTGCACGTCCGGACTCTGCACCTGCGCATACCAACCTTCCGGAACAGTGCGGTCGCCCTTCCGGTGGCCGCTGCTATAAAATCAAGCCGGCATCAAGGGACCGCCACAAGAACTGCAGCGACAGCGAAACGTGCAACGTCTAAGTCTTGTCTTATTTGTCTGCAGATTACCGCTTACCCAGCCAACCACTCCTTCCACTATCGTCAGCTACCCTCACCTGCAAGCCGTGTCATCGCTAGTTGCACATGCGGGCTCTGCACCTGCGCATGCCAACCTTCCGAAACAGTGCGGTCACCCTTCCGGTGGCCGCTGCTATAAAATCAAGCCGGCATCAAGGGACCGTCACAAGAGCAGGAGCGACACCGGAACGTGCAACGTCTAAGTCTTCTCTTATTCTTAGAAAACATAGCGCAAAAAGGACACGGACGACACAGAAGTGGACAGATTCCCGCTTACACAGTCAACCACTCATTCCACCCTCGCCTGCTACCCTAACCTGCAAGCCGCATCAACGCCAGTTACACGTGCGAGCTCTGCACCTGAGCATACCAACCTTCCGGAACAGTGCGGTCGCCCTTCCGGTGGCCGCTGCTATAAAATCAAGCCGGCATCAAGGGACCGCCACAAGAACTGCAGCGACAGCGAAACGTGCAACGTCTAAATCTTCTCTTATTTGTGTGCAGATTCCCGCTTACCCAGCCAACCACTCATTTCACCCTCGCCTGCTACACTCACCTGCAAGCCGCAATATCGCCAGTTACACGTGCAGGCTCTGCACCTGCGCATACCAACCTTCCGAAACAGTGCGGTCTCCCTTCCGGTCGCCGCTGCTATAAAATCAAGCCTGCATCAAGGGACCGCCACAAGAGCTGGAGCGACAGCGGAACGTGCAACGTCTAAGTCTTCTCTTATTTGTGTGAAGATTCCCGCTTACGCAGTCAACTACTCCTTCCACCCTCGTCAGCTACCCTCACCTGCAAGCCACATCATCGCCAGTTACGCGTGCGGGCTCTGCACCTGCGCATACCAACCTTCCGGAACAGTGCGATCGCCCTTCCGGTGGCCGCTGCTATAAAATCAAGCCGGCATCTTGGGACCGCCACAAGAGCTGCAGCGACAGCGAAACGTGCAACGTCTAAGTCTTCTCTTATTTGTGTGCAGATTCCCGTTTACCCAGCCAAAAACTCCTTCCACCCTCGACTGCTACCCTCACCTGCAAGCCGCATCATCGCCAGTTACACGTGCGGGCTCTGCACATGCGCATACCAACCTTCCGGAACAGTCCGTTGGCCTTCCAGTGGCCGCTGCTATAAAATGAAGCCGGCATCAAGGGACCGCCACAAGAGCAGGAGCGACACCTAAACGTGTAACGTCTAAATCTTGTCTTATTTGTCTGCAGACTACCGCTTACCCAGCCAACCACTCATTCCACCCTCGCCTGCTACCCTCACTTGCAAGCCGCATCATCGCCATCTGCACATGCGCATACCAACCTTCCGTAACAGTGCGGTCGCCGTTCCGGGGGCCGCTGCTATAAAATCAAGCCGGCATCAAGGGACCGCCACAAGAGCAGGAGCGACACCGGAACGTGAACGTGTAAGTCGTCTCTTATTTTTGTGCAGATTCCCGCTTTCCCAGCCAACCACTCCTTCCACCCTCGACTGCTACCCTCACCTGCAAGCCGCATCATCGCCAGTTACAAGTGCGGGCTCTGCACCTGCGCATACCAACCTTCCGGAACAGTGCGGTCGCCCTTCCGGTGGCCGCTGCTATAAAATCAAGCCGCCATCAAGGGACCGCCACAAGAGCTGGAGCGACAGCGGAACGTGCAACGTCTAAGTCTTCTCTTATTTGTGTGAAGATTCCCGCTTACGCAGTCAACTACTCCTTCCACCCTCGTCAGCTACCCTCACCTGCAAGCCACATCATCGCCAGTTACGCGTGCGGGCTCTGCACCTGCGCATACCAACCTTCCGGAACAGTGCGATCGCCCTTCCGGTGGCCGCTGCTATAAAATCAAGCCGGCATCTTGGGACCGCCACAAGAGCTGCAGCGACAGCGAAACGTGCAACGTCTAAGTCTTCTCTTATTTGTGTGCAGATTCCCGTTTACCCAGCCAAAAACTCCTTCCACCCTCGACTGCTACCCTCACCTGCAAGCCGCATCATCGCCAGTTACACGTGCGGGCTCTGCACATGCGCATACCAACCTTCCGGAACAGTCCGTTGGCCTTCCAGTGGCCGCTGCTATAAAATGAAGCCGGCATCAAGGGACCGCCACAAGAGCAGGAGCGACACCTAAACGTGTAACGTCTAAATCTTGTCTTATTTGTCTGCAGACTACCGCTTACCCAGCCAACCACTCATTCCACCCTCGCCTGCTACCCTCACTTGCAAGCCGCATCATCGCCATCTGCACATGCGCATACCAACCTTCCGTAACAGTGCGGTCGCCGTTCCGGGGGCCGCTGCTATAAAATCAAGCCGGCATCAAGGGACCGCCACAAGAGCAGGAGCGACACCGGAACGTGAACGTGTAAGTCGTCTCTTATTTTTGTGCAGATTCCCGCTTTCCCAGCCAACCACTCCTTCCACCCTCGACTGCTACCCTCACCTGCAAGCCGCATCATCGCCAGTTACAAGTGCGGGCTCTGCACCTGCGCATACCAACCTTCCGGAACAGTGCGGTCGCCCTTCCGGTGGCCGCTGCTATAAAATCAAGCCGGCATCAAGGGACCGCCACAAGAGCAGGAGTGACACCGGAACGTGCAACGTCTAACTCTTCTCTTATTTGTGCGCAGATTCCCGCTTACGCAGTCAACCACTCCTTCCACCCTCGCCAGCTACCCTCACCTGCAAGCCGCATCATCGCCAGTTGCGCGTGCGGGCTCTGCACCTGTTCATACCAACCTTCCGGAACAGTGCGGTCGCCCTTCCGTTGGCCGCTGCTATAAAATCAAACCGGCATCAAGGGACCGCCACAAGAGCAGCAGCGACACCGAAACGTGCAACGTCTAAGGTTTCTCTTATTTGTTTGCAGATTCCCGCTTACCCTGCCAACCACCATTCCACCCTCACCTGGTACCCTCACCTGCAAGCCGCATCATCGCCAGTTACACGTGCGGGCTTTGCACCTGCGCATACCATCCTTCCGGAACAGTGCGGTCGCCCTTCGGGTGGCCGCTGCTATAAAATCAAGCCGGCATCAAGGGACCGCCACAAGAGCAGGAGCGACAGCAAAACGTGCAACGTCTAAGTCTTCTCTTATTTGTGTGCAGATTCCCGCTTACGCAGTCAACCACTCCTTCCACTATCCCCAGCTACCCTCACCTGCAAGCCGTATCATAGCTAGTTGCACATGCGGGCTCTGCACCTGCGCATACCAACCTTCCGGAACAGTGCGGTCGCCCTTCCGGTGGCCGCTGCTATAAAATCAAGCCGGCATCAAGGGACCGCCACAAAAGTAGGAGCGACACCGGAACGTGCAACGTCTAAGTCTTCTCTTATTTGTGCGCAGATTCCCGCTTACCCAGCCAACCACTCATTCCACCCTCGCCTGCTACCCTAACCTGCAAGCCGCATCAACGCCAGTTACACGTGCGAGCTCTGCACCTGAGCATACCAACCTTCCGGAACAGTGCGGTCGCCCTTCCGGTGGCCGCTGCTATAAATTCACGCCGGCATTAAGGGACCGCCACAAGAGCAGGGGCGACACCGGAACCTGCAATGTCTGTCTTCTCTTCTTTGTGTGCAGATTCCCGCTTTCCCAGCCAACCACTCCTTCCACCCTCGACTGCTACCCTCACCTGCAAGCCGCATCATCGCTAGTTGCACATGCGGGCTCTGCACCTGCGCATCACAACCTTCCGGAACAGTGCGATCGCCCTTCCGGTGGCCGCTTCTATAAAATCAAGTCGGCATCAAGGGACCGCCACAAGAGCAGGAGCGACACCGGAACGTGCAACGTATAAGTCTTTTCTTATTTGTGCGCACATTCCCGCTTACGCAGTCAACCACTCCTTCCACCCTCGCCAGCTACCCTCACCTGCAAGCCGCATCATCGCCAGTTACACGTGCGGGCTCTGCACATGCGCATACCAACCTTCCGGAACTGTTCGTTGGCCTTCCAGTGGCCGCTGCTATAAAATCAAGCCGGCATCAAGGGACCGCCACAAGAGCTGCAGCGACAGCGAAACGTGCAACGTCTAAGTCTTCTCTTATTTGTGTGCAGATTCCCGCTTACCCAGCCAACCTCTCCTTCCACCCTCGCCAGCTACCCTCACCTGCAAGCCGCATCATCGCCAGTTACACGTGCGGGCTCTGCACCTGCGCATACCAACCTTCCGGAACAGTGCGGTCGCCTTCCCGGTGGCCGCTGCTATAAAATCAAGCCGGCATCAAGGGACCGCCACAAGAGCAGGAGCGACATCGAAACGTGCAACATCTAAGTCTTCTCTTATTTGTGGGCAGATTCCCGCTTACGCAGTCAACCACTCCTTCCACCCTCGCCAACTACCCTCACCTGCAAGCTGTATCATCGCTAGTTGCACGTCCGGACTCTGCACCTGCGCATACCAACCTTCCGGAACAGTGCGGTCGCCCTTCCGGTGGCCGCTGCTATAAAATCAAGCCGGCATCAAGGGACCGCCACAAGAACTGCAGCGACAGCGAAACGTGCAACGTCTAAGTCTTGTCTTATTTGTCTGCAGATTACCGCTTACCCAGCCAACCACTCCTTCCACTATCGTCAGCTACCCTCACCTGCAAGCCGTGTCATCGCTAGTTGCACATGCGGGCTCTGCACCTGCGCATGCCAACCTTCCGAAACAGTGCGGTCACCCTTCCGGTGGCCGCTGCTATAAAATCAAGCCGGCATCAAGGGACCGTCACAAGAGCAGGAGCGACACCGGAACGTGCAACGTCTAAGTCTTCTCTTATTCTTAGAAAACATAGCGCAAAAAGGACACGGACGACACAGAAGTGGACAGATTCCCGCTTACACAGTCAACCACTCATTCCACCCTCGCCTGCTACCCTAACCTGCAAGCCGCATCAACGCCAGTTACACGTGCGAGCTCTGCACCTGAGCATACCAACCTTCCGGAACAGTGCGGTCGCCCTTCCGGTGGCCGCTGCTATAAAATCAAGCCGGCATCAAGGGACCGCCACAAGAACTGCAGCGACAGCGAAACGTGCAACGTCTAAATCTTCTCTTATTTGTGTGCAGATTCCCGCTTACCCAGCCAACCACTCATTTCACCCTCGCCTGCTACACTCACCTGCAAGCCGCAATATCGCCAGTTACACGTGCAGGCTCTGCACCTGCGCATACCAACCTTCCGAAACAGTGCGGTCTCCCTTCCGGTCGCCGCTGCTATAAAATCAAGCCTGCATCAAGGGACCGCCACAAGAGCTGGAGCGACAGCGGAACGTGCAACGTCTAAGTCTTCTCTTATTTGTGTGAAGATTCCCGCTTACGCAGTCAACTACTCCTTCCACCCTCGTCAGCTACCCTCACCTGCAAGCCACATCATCGCCAGTTACGCGTGCGGGCTCTGCACCTGCGCATACCAACCTTCCGGAACAGTGCGATCGCCCTTCCGGTGGCCGCTGCTATAAAATCAAGCCGGCATCTTGGGACCGCCACAAGAGCTGCAGCGACAGCGAAACGTGCAACGTCTAAGTCTTCTCTTATTTGTGTGCAGATTCCCGTTTACCCAGCCAAAAACTCCTTCCACCCTCGACTGCTACCCTCACCTGCAAGCCGCATCATCGCCAGTTACACGTGCGGGCTCTGCACATGCGCATACCAACCTTCCGGAACAGTCCGTTGGCCTTCCAGTGGCCGCTGCTATAAAATGAAGCCGGCATCAAGGGACCGCCACAAGAGCAGGAGCGACACCTAAACGTGTAACGTCTAAATCTTGTCTTATTTGTCTGCAGACTACCGCTTACCCAGCCAACCACTCATTCCACCCTCGCCTGCTACCCTCACTTGCAAGCCGCATCATCGCCATCTGCACATGCGCATACCAACCTTCCGTAACAGTGCGGTCGCCGTTCCGGGGGCCGCTGCTATAAAATCAAGCCGGCATCAAGGGACCGCCACAAGAGCAGGAGCGACACCGGAACGTGAACGTGTAAGTCGTCTCTTATTTTTGTGCAGATTCCCGCTTTCCCAGCCAACCACTCCTTCCACCCTCGACTGCTACCCTCACCTGCAAGCCGCATCATCGCCAGTTACAAGTGCGGGCTCTGCACCTGCGCATACCAACCTTCCGGAACAGTGCGGTCGCCCTTCCGGTGGCCGCTGCTATAAAATCAAGCCGGCATCAAGGGACCGCCACAAGAGCAGGAGTGACACCGGAACGTGCAACGTCTAACTCTTCTCTTATTTGTGCGCAGATTCCCGCTTACGCAGTCAACCACTCCTTCCACCCTCGCCAGCTACCCTCACCTGCAAGCCGCATCATCGCCAGTTGCGCGTGCGGGCTCTGCACCTGTTCATACCAACCTTCCGGAACAGTGCGGTCGCCCTTCCGTTGGCCGCTGCTATAAAATCAAACCGGCATCAAGGGACCGCCACAAGAGCAGCAGCGACACCGAAACGTGCAACGTCTAAGGTTTCTCTTATTTGTGTGCAGATTCCCGCTTACCCTGCCAACCACCATTCCACCCTCACCTGGTACCCTCACCTGCAAGCCGCATCATCGCCAGTTACACGTGCGGGCTTTGCACCTGCGCATACCATCCTTCCGGAACAGTGCGGTCGCCCTTCGGGTGGCCGCTGCTATAAAATCAAGCCGGCATCAAGGGACCGCCACAAGAGCAGGAGCGACAGCAAAACGTGCAACGTCTAAGTCTTCTCTTATTTGTGTGCAGATTCCCGCTTACGCAGTCAACCACTCCTTCCACTATCCCCAGCTACCCTCACCTGCAAGCCGTATCATAGCTAGTTGCACATGCGGGCTCTGCACCTGCGCATACCAACCTTCCGGAACAGTGCGGTCGCCCTTCCGGTGGCCGCTGCTATAAAATCAAGCCGGCATCAAGGGACCGCCACAAAAGTAGGAGCGACACCGGAACGTGCAACGTCTAAGTCTTCTCTTATTTGTGCGCAGATTCCCGCTTACCCAGCCAACCACTCATTCCACCCTCGCCTGCTACCCTAACCTGCAAGCCGCATCAACGCCAGTTACACGTGCGAGCTCTGCACCTGAGCATACCAACCTTCCGGAACAGTGCGGTCGCCCTTCCGGTGGCCGCTGCTATAAATTCACGCCGGCATTAAGGGACCGCCACAAGAGCAGGGGCGACACCGGAACCTGCAATGTCTGTCTTCTCTTCTTTGTGTGCAGATTCCCGCTTTCCCAGCCAACCACTCCTTCCACCCTCGACTGCTACCCTCACCTGCAAGCCGCATCATCGCTAGTTGCACATGCGGGCTCTGCACCTGCGCATCACAACCTTCCGGAACAGTGCGATCGCCCTTCCGGTGGCCGCTTCTATAAAATCAAGTCGGCATCAAGGGACCGCCACAAGAGCAGGAGCGACACCGGAACGTGCAACGTATAAGTCTTTTCTTATTTGTGCGCACATTCCCGCTTACGCAGTCAACCACTCCTTCCACCCTCGCCAGCTACCCTCACCTGCAAGCCGCATCATCGCCAGTTACACGTGCGGGCTCTGCACATGCGCATACCAACCTTCCGGAACTGTTCGTTGGCCTTCCAGTGGCCGCTGCTATAAAATCAAGCCGGCATCAAGGGACCGCCACAAGAGCTGCAGCGACAGCGAAACGTGCAACGTCTAAGTCTTCTCTTATTTGTGTGCAGATTCCCGCTTACCCAGCCAACCTCTCCTTCCACCCTCGCCAGCTACCCTCACCTGCAAGCCGCATCATCGCCAGTTACACGTGCGGGCTCTGCACCTGCGCATACCAACCTTCCGGAACAGTGCGGTCGCCTTCCCGGTGGCCGCTGCTATAAAATCAAGCCGGCATCAAGGGACCGCCACAAGAGCAGGAGCGACATCGAAACGTGCAACATCTAAGTCTTCTCTTATTTGTGGGCAGATTCCCGCTTACGCAGTCAACCACTCCTTCCACCCTCGCCAACTACCCTCACCTGCAAGCTGTATCATCGCTAGTTGCACGTCCGGACTCTGCACCTGCGCATACCAACCTTCCGGAACAGTGCGGTCGCCCTTCCGGTGGCCGCTGCTATAAAATCAAGCCGGCATCAAGGGACCGCCACAAGAACTGCAGCGACAGCGAAACGTGCAACGTCTAAGTCTTCTCTTATTTGTGCGCACATTCCCGCTTACGCAGTCAACCACTCCTTCCTCCCTCGCCAGCTACCCTAACCTGCAAGCCGCATCAACGACAGTTACATGTGCGAGCTCTGCACCTGAGCATACCAACCTTCCGGAACAGTGCGGTCGCCCTTCCGGTGGCCGCTGCTATAAATTCACGCCGGCATCAAGGGACCGCCACAAGAACTGCAGCGACACCTAAACGTGGAACGTCTAAGTCTTGTCTTATTTGTCTGCAGATTACCGCTTACCCAGCCAACCACTCATTCCACCCTCGCCTGCTACCCTCACTTGCAAGCCGCATCATCGCCATCTGCACATGCGCATACCAACCTTCCGTAACAGTGCGGTCGCCGTTCCGGGGGCCGCTGCTATAAAATCAAGCCGGCATCAAGGGACCGCCACAAGAGCAGGAGCGACACCCGAACGTGAACGTGTAAGTCGTCTCTTATTTTTGTACAGATTCCCGCTTTCCCAGCCAACCACTCCTTCCACCCTCGACTGCTACCCTCACCTGCAAGCCGCATCATCGCCAGTTACACGTGCGGGCTCTGCACCTGCGCATACCAACCTTCCGGAACAGTGCGGTCGCCCTTCCGGTGGCCGCTGCTATAAAATCAAGCCGGCATCAAGGGACCGCCACAAGAGCTGCAGCGACAGCGAAACGTGCAACGTCTAAGTCTTCTCTTATTTGTGTGCAGATTCCCGCTTACCGAGCCAACCACTCGTTCCACCCTCGCCAGCTACCCTCACCTGCAAGTCGCATCGTCGCCAGTTGCACGTGCGGGCTCTGCACCTGCGCATAACAAAACCTTCCGGAACAGTGCGGTCGCCCTTCCGGTGGCCGCTGCTATAAAATCAAGCCGGCATCAAGGGACCGCCACAAGAACTGCAGCGACAGCGAAACGTGCAACGTCTAAGTCTTCTCTCATTTGTGTGCAGATTCCCGCTTACCCAGCCAACCTCTCCTTCCACCCTCGCCAGCTACCCTCACCTGCAAGCCGCATCATCGCCAGTTGCACGTGCGGGCTCTGCACCTGCGCATACCATTCTTCCGGAACAGTGCGGTCGCCCTTCCGGTGGCCGCTGCTATAAAATCAAGCCGGCATCAAGGGACCGCCACAAGAGCAGGAGCGACACCGGAACGTGCAACGTCTAAGTCTTCTCTTATTTGTGCGCAGATTCCCGCTTTCCCAGCCAACCACTCTTTCCACCCTCGACTGCTACCCTCACCTGCAAGCCGCATCATCACCAGTTACACGTGCGGGCTCTGCTCCTGCGCATACCAACCTTCCGGAACAGTGCGGTCGCCTTTCCGGCGGCCGCTGATATAAAATCAAGCCGGCATCAAGGGACCGCCACAAGAGCAGGAGCGACACCGAAACGTGCAACGTCTAAGTCTTCTCTTATTTTTGTGCAGATTCCCGCTTACGCAGTCAACCACTCCTTCCACTATCGCCAGCTACCCTCACCTGCAAGCCGTATCATCGCTAGTTGCACATGCGGGCTCTGCACCTGCGCATACCAACCTTCCGGAACAGTGCGGTCGCCCTTCCGGTGGCCGCTGTTATAAAATCAAACCGGCATCAAGGGACCGCCACAAGAGCAGGAGCGACACCGGAATGTGCAACGTCTAAGTCTTCTCTTATTTGTGCGCAGATTCCCGCTTACGCAGTCAACCACTCCTTCCACCCTCGCCTGCTACCCTAACCTGCAAGCCGCATCAACGCCAGTTACACGTGCGAGCTCTGCACCTGAGCATACCAACCTTCCGGAACAGTGTGGTCGCCCTTCCGGTGGCCGCTGCTATAAATTCACGCCGGCATTAAGGGACCGCCACAAGAGCAGGGGCGACACCGGAACCTGCAACGTCTAAGTCTTCTCTTCTTTGTGCGCAGATTCCCGCTTACCCTGCCAACCACTCATTCCACCCTCGCCAGCTACCCTCACCTGCAAGCCGCATCATCGCCAGTTGCGCGTGCGGGCTCTGCACCTGTGCATATCAACCATCCGGAACAGTGCGGTTGCCCTTCCGGTGGCCGCTGCTATAAAATCAAGCCGGCATCAAGGGAGCGCCACAAGAGCAGGAGCGACAACGAAACGTACAACGTCTAAGTCTACTCTTATTTGTGTCCAGATTCCCGCTTACCCAGCCAACCACTCATTCCACCCTCGTCTGCTACCCTCACCTGCAAGCCGCATCATCGCCAGTTACACGTGCGGGCTCTGCACCTGCGCATACCAACCTTCCGGAACAGTGCGGTCGCCCTTCCGGTGGCCGCTGCTATATAATCAAACCGGCATCAAGGGACCGCCACAAGAGCAGCAGCGACACCGAAACGTGCAACGTCTAAGGTTTCTCTTATTTGTGTGCAGATTCCCGCTTACCCTGCCAACCATCATTCCACCCTCAAATGCTACCCTCACCTGCAAGCCGCATCATCGCCAGTTACACGTGCGGGCTTTGCACCTGCGCATACCATCCTTCCGGAAAAGTGCGGTCGCCCTTCGGGTAGCCGCTGCTATAAAATCAAGCCGGCATCAAGGGACCGCCACAAGAGCAGGAGCGACAGCGAAACGTGCAACGTCTAAGTCTTCTCTTATTTGTGTGCAGATTCCCGCTTACGCAGTCAACCACTCCTTCCACTATCCCCAGCTACCCTCACCTGCAAGCCGTATCATAGCTAGTTGCACATGCGGGCTCTGCACCTGCGCATACCAACCTTCCGGAACAGTGCGGTCGCCCTTCCGGTGGCCGCTGCTATAAAATCAAGCCGGCATCAAGGGACCGCCACAAGAGTAGGAGCGACACCGGAACGTGCAACGTCTAAGTCTTCTCTTATTTGTGCGCAGATTCCCGCTTACCCAGCCAACCACTCATTCCACCCTCGCCTGCTACCCTAACCTGCAAGCCGCATCAACGCCAGTTACACGTGCGAGCTCTCCTCCTGAGCATACCAACCTTCCGGAACAGTGCAGTCGCCCTTCCGGTGGCCGCTGCTATAAATTCACGCCGGCATTAAGGGACCGCCACAAGAGCAGGGGCGACACCGGAACCTGCAACGTCTAAGTCTTCTCTTCTTTGTGTGCAGATTCCCGCTTTCCCAGCCAACCACTCCTTCCACCCTCGACTGCTACCCTCACCTGCAAGCCGCATCATCGCTAGTTGCACATACGGGCTCTGCACCTGCGCATCACAACCTTCCGGAACAGTGCGATCGCCCTTCCGGTGGCCGCTTCTATAAAATCAAGCCGGCATCAAGGGACCGCCACAAGAGCAGGAGCGACACCGGAACGTGCAACGTCTAAGTCTTCTCTTATTTGTGCGCACATTCCCGCTTACGCAGTCAACCACTCCTTCCACCCTCGCTAGCTACCCTCACCTGCAAGCCGCATCATCGCCAGTTACACGTGCGGGCTCTGCACATGCGCATACCAACCTTCCGGAACAGTTCGTTGGCCTTCCAGTGGCCGCTGCTATAAAATCAAGCCGGCATCAAGGGACCGCCACAAGAGCTGCAGCGATAGCGAAACGTGCAACGTCTAAGTCTTCTTTTATTTGTGTGCAGATTCCCGCTTACCCAGCCAACCTCTCCTTCCACCCTCGCCAGCTACCCTCACCTGCAAGCCGCATCATCGCCAGTTACACGTGCGGGCTCTGCTCCTGCGCATACCAACCTTCCGGAACAGTGCGGTCGCCTTTCCGGCGGCCGCTGATACAAAATCAAGCCGGCATCAAGGGACCGCCACAAGAGCAGGAGCGACACCGAAACGTGCAACGTCTAAGTCTTCTCTTATTTTTGTGCAGATTCCCGCTTACGCAGTCAACCACTCCTTCCACTATCGCCAGCTACCCTCACCTGCAAGCCGTATCATCGCTAGTTGCACATGCGGGCTCTGCACCTGCGCATACCAACCTTCCGGAACAGTGCGGTCGCCCTTCCGGTGGCCGCTATTATAAAATCAAACCGGCATCAAGGGACCGCCACAAGAGCAGGAGCGACACCGGAACGTGCAACGTCTAAGTCTTCTCTTATTTGTGCGCAGATTCCCACTTACGCAGTCAACCACTCCTTCCACCCTCGCCAGCTACCCTCACCTGCAAGCCGCATCATCGCCAGTTACACGTGCGGGCTCTGCACCTGCGCATACCAACCTTCCGGAACAGTGCGGTCGCCGTTCAGGGGGCCGCTGCTATAAAATCAAGCCGGCATCAACGGACCGCCACAAGAGCAGGAGCGACACCGAAACGTTCAACGTCAAAGTCTTCTTATTTGTGTGCAGATTCCCGCTTACCCAGCCAACCACTCATTCCACCCTCGCCTGCTACCCTAACCTGCAAGCCGCATCAACGCCAGTTACACGTGCGAGCTCTGCACCTGAGCATACCAACCTTCCGGAACAGTGCGGTCGCCCTTCCGGTGGCCGCTGCTATAAATTCACGCCGGCATTAAGGGACCGCCACAAGAGCAGCAGCGACACCGAAACGTGCAACGTCTAAGTCTTCTCCTATTTGTGTGCAGATTCCCGCTTCCCAGCCAACCATTCCTTCCACCCTCGACTGCTACCCTCACCTGCAAGCCGCATCATCGCTAGTTGCACATGCGGGCTCTGCACCTGCGCATCACAACCGTCCGGAACAGTGCGATCGCCCTTCCGGTGGCCGCTTCTATAAAATCAAGCCGGCATCAAGGGACCGCCACAAGAGCAGGAGCGACACCTAAACGTGCAACGTCTAAGTCTTGTCTTATTTGTCTGCAGATTACCGCTTACCCAGCCTACCACTCATTCCACCCTCGCCTGTTACCCTCACTTGCAAGCCGCATCATCGCCATCTGCACATGCGCATACCAACCTTCCGTAACAGTGCGGTCGCCGTTCCGGGGGCTGCTGCTATGAAATCAAGCCGGCATCAAGGGACCGCCACAAGAGCAGGAGCGACACCGGAACGTGCAACGTGTAAGTCGTCTCTTATTTGTGTGCAGATTCCCGCTTTCCCAGCCAACCACTCCTTCCACCCTCGACTGCTACCCTCACCTGCAAGCCGCATCATCGCCAGTTACACGTGCGGGCTCTGCACCTGTGCATACCAACCTTCCGGAACAGTACGGTCGCCCTTCCGGTGGCCGCTGCTATAAAATCAAGCCGGCATCAAGGGACCGCCACAAGAGCAGGAGTGACACCGGAACGTGCAACGTCTAACTCTTCTCTTATTTGTGCGCAGATTCCCGCTTACGCAGTCAACCACTCCTTCCACCCTCGCCAGCTACCCTCACCTGCAAGCCGCATCATCACCAGTTGCGCGTGCGGGCTCTGCACCTGTGCATATCAACCATCCGGAACAGTGCGGTTGCCCTTCCGGTGGCCGCTGCTATAAAACCAAGCCGGCATCAAGGGAGCGCCACAAGAGCAGGAGCGACAACGAAACGTACAACGTCTAAGTCTACTCTTATTTGTGTCCAGATTCCCGCTTACCCAGCCAACCACTCATTCCACCCTCGTCTGCTACCCTCACCTGCAAGCCGCATCATCACCATGTTACACGTGCGGGCTCTGCACCTGCGCATACCAACCTTCCGGAACAGTGCGGTCGCCCTTCCGGTGGCCGCTGCTATAAAATCAAACCGGCATCAAGGGACCGCCACAAGAGCAGCAGCGACACCGAAACGTGCAACGTCTAAGGTTTCTCTTATTTGTGTGCAGATTTCCGCTTACCCTGCCAACCATCATTCCACCCTCACCTGCTACCCTCACCTGCAAGCCGCATCATCGCCAGTTACACGTGCGGGCTTTGCACCTGCGCATACCATCCTTCCGGAACAGTGCGGTCGCCCTTCGGGTGGCCGCTGCTATAAAATCAAGCCGGCATCAAGGGACCGCCACAAGAGCAGGAGCGACACCGGAACGTGCAACGTCTAAATCGTCTCTTATTTGTGTGCAGATTCCCGCTTTCCCAGCCAACCACTCCTTCCACTATCGTCAGCTACCCTCACCTGCAAGCCGTGTCATCGCTAGTTGCACATGCGGGCTCTGCACCTGCGCATGCCAACCTTCCGAAACAGTGCGGTCACCCTTCCGGTGGCCGCTGCTATAAAATCAAGCCGGCATCAAGGGACCGTCACAAGAGCAGGAGCGACACCGGAACGTGCAACGTCTAAGTCTTCTCTTATTCTTAGAAAACATAGCGCAAAAAGGACACGGACGACACAGAAGTGGACAGATTCCCGCTAACACAGTCAACCACTCATTCCACCCTCGCCTGCTACCCTAACCTGCAAGCCGCATCAACGCCAGTTACACGTGCGAGCTCTGCACCTGAGCATACCAACCTTCCGGAACAGTGCGGTCGCCCTTCCGGTGGCCGCTGCTATAAAATCAAGCCGGCATCAAGGGACCGCCACAAGAACTGCAGCGACAGCGAAACGTGCAACGTCTAAATCTTCTCTTATTTGTGTGCAGATTCCCGCTTACCCAGCCAACCACTCATTTCACCCTCGCCTGCTACACTCACCTGCAAGCCGCAATATCGCCAGTTACACGTGCAGGCTCTGCACCTGCGCATACCAACCTTCCGAAACAGTGCGGTCTCCCTTCCGGTCGCCGCTGCTATAAAATCAAGCCTGCATCAAGGGACCGCCACAAGAGCTGGAGCGACAGCGGAACGTGCAACGTCTAAGTCTTCTCTTATTTGTGTGAAGATTCCCGCTTACGCAGTCAACTACTCCTTCCACCCTCGTCAGCTACCCTCACCTGCAAGCCACATCATCGCCATTTACGCGTGCGGGCTCTGCACCTGCGCATACCAACCTTCCGGAACAGTGCGATCGCCCTTCCGGTGGCCGCTGCTATAAAATCAAGCCGGCATCTTGGGACCGCCACAAGAGCTGCAGCGACAGCGAAACGTGCAACGTCTAAGTCTTCTCTTATTTGTGTGCAGATTCCCGTTTACCCAGCCAAAAACTCCTTCCACCCTCGACTGCTACCCTCACCTGCCAGCCGCATCATCGCCAGTTACACGTGCGGGCTCTGCACATGCGCATACCAACCTTCCGGAACAGTCCGTTGGCCTTCCAGTGGCCGCTGCTATAAAATGAAGCCGGCATCAAGGGACCGCCACAAGAGCAGGAGCGACACCTAAACGTGTAACGTCTAAATCTTGTCTTATTTGTCTGCAGACTACCGCTTACCCAGCCAACCACTCATTCCACCCTCGCCTGCTACCCTCACTTGCAAGCCGCATCATCGCCATCTGCACATGCGCATACCAACCTTCCGTAACAGTGCGGTCGCCGTTCCGGGGGCCGCTGCTATAAAATCAAGCCGGCATCAAGGGACCGCCACAAGAGCAGGAGCGACACCGGAACGTGAACGTGTAAGTCGTCTCTTATTTTTGTGCAGATTCCCGCTTTCCCAGCCAACCACTCCTTCCACCCTCGACTGCTACCCTCACCTGCAAGCCGCATCATCGCCAGTTACAAGTGCGGGCTCTGCACCTGCGCATACCAACCTTCCGGAACAGTGCGGTCGCCCTTCCGGTGGCCGCTGCTATAAAATCAAGCCGGCATCAAGGGACCGCCACAAGAGCAGGAGTGACACCGGAACGTGCAACGTCTAACTCTTCTCTTATTTGTGCGCAGATTCCCGCTTACGCAGTCAACCACTCCTTCCACCCTCGCCAGCTACCCTCACCTGCAAGCCGCATCATCGCCAGTTGCGCGTGCGGGCTCTGCACCTGTTCATACCAACCTTCCGGAACAGTGCGGTCGCCCTTCCGTTGGCCGCTGCTATAAAATCAAAACGGCATCAAGGGACCGCCACAAGAGCAGCAGCGACACCGAAACGTGCAACGTCTAAGGTTTCTCTTATTTGTGTGCAGATTCCCGCCTACCCTGCCAACCACCATTCCACCCTCACCTGGTACCCTCACCTGCAAGCCGCATCATCGCCAGTTACACGTGCGGGCTTTGCACCTGCGCATACCATCCTTCCGGAACAGTGCGGTCGCCCTTCGGGTGGCCGCTGCTATAAAATCAAGCCGGCATCAAGGGACCGCCACAAGAGCAGGAGCGACAGCAAAACGTGCAACGTCTAAGTCTTCTCTTATTTGTGTGCAGATTCCCGCTTACGCAGTCAACCACTCCTTCCACTATCCCCAGCTACCCTCACCTGCAAGCCGTATCATAGCTAGTTGCACATGCGGGCTCTGCACCTGCGCATACCAACCTTCCGGAACAGTGCGGTCGCCCTTCCGGTGGCCGCTGCTATAAAATCAAGCCGGCATCAAGGGACCGCCACAAAAGTAGGAGCGACACCGGAACGTGCAACGTCTAAGTCTTCTCTTATTTGTGCGCAGATTCCCGCTTACCCAGCCAACCACTCATTCCACCCTCGCCTGCTACCCTAACCTGCAAGCCGCATCAACGCCAGTTACACGTGCGAGCTCTGCACCTGAGCATACCAACCTTCCGGAACAGTGCGGTCGCCCTTCCGGTGGCCGCTGCTATAAATTCACGCCGGCATTAAGGGACCGCCACAAGAGCAGGGGCGACACCGGAACCTGCAATGTCTGTCTTCTCTTCTTTGTGTGCAGATTCCCGCTTTCCCAGCCAACCACTCCTTCCACCCTCGACTGCTACCCTCACCTGCAAGCCGCATCATCGCTAGTTGCACATGCGGGCTCTGCACCTGCGCATCACAACCTTCCGGAACAGTGCGATCGCCCTTCCGGTGGCCGCTTCTATAAAATCAAGTCGGCATCAAGGGACCGCCACAAGAGCAGGAGCGACACCGGAACGTGCAACGTATAAGTCTTTTCTTATTTGTGCGCACATTCCCGCTTACGCAGTCAACCACTCCTTCCACCCTCGCCAGCTACCCTCACCTGCAAGCCGCATCATCGCCAGTTACACGTGCGGGCTCTGCACATGCGCATACCAACCTTCCGGAACAGTTCGTTGGCCTTCCAGTGGCCGCTGCTATAAAATCAAGCCGGCATCAAGGGACCGCCACAAGAGCTGCAGCGACAGCGAAACGTGCAACGTCTAAGTCTTCTCTTATTTGTGTGCAGATTCCCGCTTACCGAGCCAATCACTCGTTCCACCCTCGCCAGCTACCCTCACCTGCAAGTCGCATCGTCGCCAGTTGCACGTGCGGGCTCTGCACCTGCGCATAACAAAACCTTCCGGAACAGTGCGGTCGCCCTTCCGGTGGCCGCTGCTATAAAATCAAGCCGGCATCAAGGGACCGCCACAAGAACTGCAGCGACAGCGAAACGTGCAACGTCTAAGTCTTCTCTCATTTGTGTGCAGATTCCCGCTTACCCAGCCAACCTCTCCTTCCACCCTCGCCAGCTACCCTCACCTGCAAGCCGCATCATCGCCAGTTGCACGTGCGGGCTCTGCACCTGCGCATACCAACCTTCCGGAACAGTGCGGTAGCCCTTCCAGTGGCCGCTGCTATAAAATCAAGCCGGCATCAAGGGACCGCCACAAGAGCAGGAGCGACACCGGGACGTGCAACGTCTAAGTCTTCTCTTATTTGTGCGCAGATTCCAGCTTTCCCAGCCAACCACTCCTTCCACCCTCGACTGCTACCCTCACCTGCAAGCCGCATCATCACCAGTTACACGTGCGGGCTCTGCTCCTGCGCATACCAACCTTCCGGAACAGTGCGGTCGCCTTTCCGGCGGCCGCTGATATAAAATCAAGCCGGCATCAAGGGACCGCCACAAGAGCAGGAGCGACACCTAAACGTGTAACGTCTAAATCTTGTCTTATTTGTCTGCAGACTACCGCTTACCCAGCCAACCACTCATTCCACCCTCGCCTGCTACCCTCACTTGCAAGCCGCATCATCGCCATCTGCACATGCGCATACCAACCTTCCGTAACAGCGCGGTCGCCGTTCCGGGGGCCGCTGCTATAAAATCAAGCCGGCATCAAGGGACCGCCACAAGAGCAGGAGCGACACCGGAACGTGAACGTGTAAGTCGTCTCTTATTTTTGTACAGATTCCCGCTTTCCCAGCCAACCACTCCTTCCACCCTCGACTGCTACCCTCACCTGCAAGCCGCATCATCGCCAGTTACAAGTGCGGGCTCTGCACCTGCGCATACCAACCTTCCGGAACAGTGCGGTCGCCCTTCCGGTGGCCGCTGCTATAAAATCAAGCCGGCATCAAGGGACCGCCACAAGAGCAGGAGTGACACCGGAACGTGCAACGTCTAACTCTTCTCTTATTTGTGCGCAGATTCCCGCTTACGCAGTCAACCACTCCTTCCACCCTCGCCAGCTACCCTCACCTGCAAGCCGCATCATCGCCAGTTGCGCGTGCGGGCTCTGCACCTGTTCATACCAACCTTCCGGAACAGTGCGGTCGCCCTTCCGTTGGCCGCTGCTATAAAATCAAACCGGCATCAAGGGACCGCCACAAGAGCAGCAGCGACACCGAAACGTGCAACGTCTAAGGTTTCTCTTATTTGTGTGCAGATTCCCGCTTACCCTGCCAACCACCATTCCACCCTCACCTGGTACCCTCACCTGCAAGCCGCATCATCGCCAGTTACACGTGCGGGCTTTGCACCTGCGCATCACAACCGTCCGGAACAGTGCGATCGCCCTTCCGGTGGCCGCTTCTATAAAATCAAGCCGGCATCAAGGGACCGCCACAAGAGCAGGAGCGACACCTAAACGTGCAACGTCTAAGTCTTGTCTTATTTGTCTGCAGATTACCGCTTACCCAGCCAACCACTCATTCCACCCTCGCCTGTTACCCTCACTTGCAAGCCGCATTATCGCCATCTGCACATGCGCATACCAACCTTCCGTAACAGTGCGGTCGCCGTTCCGGGGGCTGCTGCTATGAAATCAAGCCGGCATCAAGGGACCGCCACAAGAGCAGGAGCGACACCGGAACGTGCAACGTGTAAGTCGTCTCTTATTTGTGTGCAGATTCCCGCTTTCCCAGCCAACCACTCCTTCCACCCTCGACTGCTACCCTCACCTGCAAGCCGCATCATCGCCAGCTACACGTGCGGGCTCTGCACCTGCGCATACCAACCTTCCGGAACAGTACGGTCGCCCTTCCGGTGGCCGCTGCTATAAAATCAAGCCGGCATCAAGGGACCGCCACAAGAGCAGGAGTGACACCGGAACGTGCAACGTCTAACTCTTCTCTTATTTGTGCGCAGATTCCCGCTTACGCAGTCAACCACTCCTTCCACCCTCGCCAGCTACCCTCACCTGCAAGCCGCATCATCACCAGTTGCGCGTGCGGGCTCTGCACCTGTGCATATCAACCATCCGGAACAGTGCGGTTGCCCTTCCGGTGGCCGCTGCTATAAAACCAAGCCGGCATCAAGGGAGCGCCACAAGAGCAGGAGCGACAACGAAACGTACAACGTCTAAGTCTACTCTTATTTGTGTCCAGATTCCTGCTTACCCAGCCAACCACTCATTCCACCCTCGTCTGCTACCCTCACCTGCAAGCCGCATCATCACCAGTTACACGTGCGGGCTCTGCACCTGCGCATACCAACCTTCCGGAACAGTGCGGTCGCCCTTCCGGTGGCCGCTGCTATAAAATCAAACCGGCATCAAGGGACCGCCACAAGAGCAGCAGCGACACCGAAACGTGCAACGTCTAAGGTTTCTCTTATTTGTGTGCAGATTCCCGCTTACCCTGCCAACCATCATTCCACCCTCACCTGCTACCCTCACCTGCAAGCCGCATCATCGCCAGTTACACGTGCGGGCTTTGCACCTGCGCATACCATCCTTCCGGAACAGTGCGGTCGCCCTTCGGGTGGCCGCTGCTATAAAATCAAGCCGGCATCAAGGGACCGCCACAAGAGCAGGAGCGACACCGGAACGTGCAACGTCTAAATCGTCTCTTATTTGTGTGCAGATTCCCGCTTTCCCAGCCAACCACTCCTTCCACCCTCGCCAGCTACCCTCACCTGCAAGCCGCATCATCGCCAGTTGCACGTGCGGGCTCTGCACCTGCGCATACCAACCTTCCGGAACAGTGCGGTAGCCCTTCCGGTGGCCGCTGCTATAAAATCAAGCCGGCATCAAGGGACCGCCACAAGAGCAGGAGCGACACCGGGACGTGCAACGTCTAAGTCTTCTCTTATTTGTGCGCAGATTCCAGCTTTCCCAGCCAACCACTCCTTCCACCCTCGACTGCTACCCTCACCTGCAAGCCGCATCATCACCAGTTACACGTGCGGGCTCTGCTCCTGCGCATACCAACCTTCCGGAACAGTGCGGTCGCCTTTCCGGCGGCCGCTGATATAAAATCAAGCCGGCATCAAGGGACCGCCACAAGAGCAGGAGCGACACCGAAACGTGCAACGTCTAAGTCTTCTCTTATTTTTGTGCAGATTCCCGCTTACGCAGTCAACCACTCCTTCCACTATCGCCAGCTACCCTCACCTGCAAGCCGCATCATCGCCAGTTACACGTGCGGGCTCTGCACCTGCGCATACCAACCTTCCGGAACAGTGCGGTCGCCGTTCCTGGGGGCCGCTGCTATAAAATCAAGCCGGCATCAACGGACCGCCACCAGAGCAGGAGCGACACCGAAACGTTCAACGTCAAAGTCTTCTCTTATTTGTGTGCAGATTCCCGCTTACCCAGCCAACCACTCATTCCAGCCTCGCCTGCTACCCTAACCTGCAAGCCGCATCAACGCCAGTTACACGTGCGAGCTCTGCACCTGAGCATACCAACCTTCCGGAACAGTGTGGTCGCCCTTCCGGTGGCCGCTGCTATAAATTCACGCCGGCATTAAGGGACCGCCACAAGAGCAGGGGCGACACCGGAACCTGCAACGTCTAAGTCTTCTCTTATTTTTGTGCAGATTCCCGCTTTCCCAGCCAACCACTCCTTCCACCCTCGACTGCTACCCTCACCTGCAAGCCGCATCATCGCCAGTTACAAGTGCGGGCTCTGCACCTGCGCATACCAACCTTCCGGAACAGTGCGGTCGCCCTTCCGGTGGCCGCTGCTATAAAATCAAGCCGGCATCAAGGGACCGCCACAAGAGCAGGAGTGACACCGGAACGTGCAACGTCTAACTCTTCTCTTATTTGTGCGCAGATTCCCGCTTACGCAGTCAACCACTCCTTCCACCCTCGCCAGCTACCCTCACCTGCAAGCCGCATCATCGCCAGTTGCGCGTGCGGGCTCTGCACCTGTTCATACCAACCTTCCGGAACAGTGCGGTCGTCCTTCCGTTGGCCGCTGCTATAAAATCAAACCGGCATCAATGGACCGCCACAAGAGCAGCAGCGACACCGAAACGTGCAACGTCTAAGGTTTCTCTTATTTGTGTGCAGATTCCCGCTTACCCTGCCAACCATCATTCCACCCTCACCTGCTACCCTCACCTGCAAGCCGCATCATCGCCAGTTACACGTGCGGGCTTTGCACCTGCGCATACCATCCTTCCGGAACAGTGCGGTCGCCCTTCGGGTGGCCGCTGCTATAAAATCAAGCCGGCATCAAGGGACCGCCACAAGAGCAGGAGCGACAGCAAAACGTGCAACGTCTAAGTCTTCTCTTATTTGTGTGCAGATTCCCGCTTACGCAGTCAACCACTCCTTCCACTATCCCCAGCTACCCTCACCTGCAAGCCGTATCATAGCTAGTTGCACATGCGGGCTCTGCACCTGCGCATCACAACCGTCCGGAACAGTGCGATCGCCCTTCCGGTGGCCGCTTCTATAAAATCAAGCCGGCATCAAGGGACCGCCACAAGAGCAGGAGCGACACCTAAACGTGCAACGTCTAAGTCTTGTCTTATTTGTCTGCAGATTACCGCTTACCCAGCCAACCACTCATTCCACCCTCGCCTGTTACCCTCACTTGCAAGCCGCATTATCGCCATCTGCACATGCGCATACCAACCTTCCGTAACAGTGCGGTCGCCGTTCCGGGGGCTGCTGCTATGAAATCAAGCCGGCATCAAGGGACCGCCACAAGAGCAGGAGCGACACCGGAACGTGCAACGTGTAAGTCGTCTCTTATTTGTGTGCAGATTCCCGCTTTCCCAGCCAACCACTCCTTCCACCCTCGACTGCTACCCTCACCTGCAAGCCGCATCATCGCCAGTTACACGTGCGGGCTCTGCACCTGCGCATACCAACCTTCCGGAACAGTACGGTCGCCCTTCCGGTGGCCGCTGCTATAAAATCAAGCCGGCATCAAGGGACCGCCACAAGAGCAGGAGTGACACCGGAACGTGCAACGTCTAACTCTTCTCTTATTTGTGCGCAGATTCCCGCTTACGCAGTCAACCACTCCTTCCACCCTCGCCAGCTACCCTCACCTGCAAGCCGCATCATCACCAGTTGCGCGTGCGGGCTCTGCACCTGTGCATATCAACCATCCGGAACAGTGCGGTTGCCCTTCCGGTGGCCGCTGCTATAAAACCAAGCCGGCATCAAGGGAGCGCCACAAGAGCAGGAGCGACAACGAAACGTACAACGTCTAAGTCTACTCTTATTTGTGTCCAGATTCCTGCTTACCCAGCCAACCACTCATTCCACCCTCGTCTGCTACCCTCACCTGCAAGCCGCATCATCACCAGTTACACGTGCGGGCTCTGCACCTGCGCATACCAACCTTCCGGAACAGTGCGGTCGCCCTTCCGGTGGCCGCTGCTATAAAATCAAACCGGCATCAAGGGACCGCCACAAGAGCAGCAGCGACACCGAAACGTGCAACGTCTAAGGTTTCTCTTATTTGTGTGCAGATTCCCGCTTACCCTGCCAACCATCATTCCACCCTCACCTGCTACCCTCACCTGCAAGCCGCATCATCGCCAGTTACACGTGCGGGCTTTGCACCTGCGCATACCATCCTTCCGGAACAGTGCGGTCGCCCTTCGGGTGGCCGCTGCTATAAAATCAAGCCGGCATCAAGGGACCGCCACAAGAGCAGGAGCGACACCGGAACGTGCAACGTCTAAATCGTCTCTTATTTGTGTGCAGATTCCCGCTTTCCCAGCCAACCACTCCTTCCACTATCGTCAGCTACCCTCACCTGCAAGCCGTGTCATCGCTAGTTGCACATGCGGGCTCTGCACCTGCGCATGCCAACCTTCCGGAACAGTGCGGTCACCCTTCCGGTGGCCGCTGCTATAAAATCAAGCCGGCATCAAGGGACCGTCACAAGAGCAGGAGCGACACCGGAACGTGCAACGTCTAAGTCTTCTCTTATTCTTAGAAAACATAGCGCAAAAAGGACACGGACGACACAGAAGTGGACAGATTCCCGCTTACACAGTCAACCACTCATTCCACCCTCGCCTGCTACCCTAACCTGCAAGCCGCATCAACGCCAGTTACACGTGCGAGCTCTGCACCTGAGCATACCAACCTTCCGGAACAGTGCGGTCGCCCTTCCGGTGGCCGCTGCTATAAAATCAAGCCGGCATCAAGGGACCGCCACAAGAACTGCAGCGACAGCGAAACGTGCAACGTCTAAATCTTCTCTTATTTGTGTGCAGATTCCCGCTTACCCAGCCAACCACTCATTTCACCCTCGCCTGCTACACTCACCTGCAAGCCGCAATATCGCCAGTTACACGTGCAGGCTCTGCACCTGCGCATACCAACCTTCCGAAACAGTGCGGTCTCCCTTCCGGTCGCCGCTGCTATAAAATCAAGCCTGCATCAAGGGACCGCCACAAGAGCTGGAGCGACAGCGGAACGTGCAACGTCTAAGTCTTCTCTTATTTGTGTGAAGATTCCCGCTTACGCAGTCAACTACTCCTTCCACCCTCGTCAGCTACCCTCACCTGCAAGCCACATCATCGCCAGTTACGCGTGCGGGCTCTGCACCTGCGCATACCAACCTTCCGGAACAGTGCGATCGCCCTTCCGGTGGCCGCTGCTATAAAATCAAGCCGGCATCTTGGGACCGCCACAAGAGCTGCAGCGACAGCGAAACGTGCAACGTCTAAGTCTTCTCTTATTTGTGTGCAGATTCCCGTTTACCCAGCCAAAAACTCCTTCCACCCTCGACTGCTACCCTCACCTGCAAGCCGCATCATCGCCAGTTACACGTGCGGGCTCTGCACATGCGCATACCAACCTTCCGGAACAGTCCGTTGGCCTTCCAGTGGCCGCTGCTATAAAATGAAGCCGGCATCAAGGGACCGCCACAAGAGCAGGAGCGACACCTAAACGTGTAACGTCTAAATCTTGTCTTATTTGTCTGCAGACTACCGCTTACCCAGCCAACCACTCATTCCACCCTCGCCTGCTACCCTCACTTGCAAGCCGCATCATCGCCATCTGCACATGCGCATACCAACCTTCCGTAACAGTGCGGTCGCCGTTCCGGGGGCCGCTGCTATAAAATCAAGCCGGCATCAAGGGACCGCCACAAGAGCAGGAGCGACACCGGAACGTGAACGTGTAAGTCGTCTCTTATTTTTGTGCAGATTCCCGCTTTCCCAGCCAACCACTCCTTCCACCCTCGACTGCTACCCTCACCTGCAAGCCGCATCATCGCCAGTTACAAGTGCGGGCTCTGCACCTGCGCATACCAACCTTCCGGAACAGTGCGGTCGCCCTTCCGGTGGCCGCTGCTATAAAATCAAGCCGGCATCAAGGGACCGCCACAAGAGCAGGAGTGACACCGGAACGTGCAACGTCTAACTCTTCTCTTATTTGTGCGCAGATTCCCGCTTACGCAGTCAACCACTCCTTCCACCCTCGCCAGCTACCCTCACCTGCAAGCCGCATCATCGCCAGTTGCGCGTGCGGGCTCTGCACCTGTTCATACCAACCTTCCGGAACAGTGCGGTCGCCCTTCCGTTGGCCGCTGCTATAAAATCAAACCGGCATCAAGGGACCGCCACAAGAGCAGCAGCGACACCGAAACGTGCAACGTCTAAGGTTTCTCTTATTTGTGTGCAGATTCCCGCTTACCCTGCCAACCACCATTCCACCCTCACCTGGTACCCTCACCTGCAAGCCGCATCATCGCCAGTTACACGTGCGGGCTTTGCACCTGCGCATACCATCCTTCCGGAACAGTGCGGTCGCCCTTCGGGTGGCCGCTGCTATAAAATCAAGCCGGCATCAAGGGACCGCCACAAGAGCAGGAGCGACAGCAAAACGTGCAACGTCTAAGTCTTCTCTTATTTGTGTGCAGATTCCCGCTTACGCAGTCAACCACTCCTTCCACTATCCCCAGCTACCCTCACCTGCAAGCCGTATCATAGCTAGTTGCACATGCGGGCTCTGCACCTGCGCATACCAACCTTCCGGAACAGTGCGGTCGCCCTTCCGGTGGCCGCTGCTATAAAATCAAGCCGGCATCAAGGGACCGCCACAAAAGTAGGAGCGACACCGGAACGTGCAACGTCTAAGTCTTCTCTTATTTGTGCGCAGATTCCCGCTTACCCAGCCAACCACTCATTCCACCCTCGCCTGCTACCCTAACCTGCAAGCCGCATCAACGCCAGTTACACGTGCGAGCTCTGCACCTGAGCATACCAACCTTCCGGAACAGTGCGGTCGCCCTTCCGGTGGCCGCTGCTATAAATTCACGCCGGCATTAAGGGACCGCCACAAGAGCAGGGGCGACACCGGAACCTGCAATGTCTGTCTTCTCTTCTTTGTGTGCAGATTCCCGCTTTCCCAGCCAACCACTCCTTCCACCCTCGACTGCTACCCTCACCTGCAAGCCGCATCATCGCTAGTTGCACATGCGGGCTCTGCACCTGCGCATCACAACCTTCCGGAACAGTGCGATCGCCCTTCCGGTGGCCGCTTCTATAAAATCAAGTCGGCATCAAGGGACCGCCACAAGAGCAGGAGCGACACCGGAACGTGCAACGTATAAGTCTTTTCTTATTTGTGCGCACATTCCCGCTTACGCAGTCAACCACTCCTTCCACCCTCGCCAGCTACCCTCACCTGCAAGCCGCATCATCGCCAGTTACACGTGCGGGCTCTGCACATGCGCATACCAACCTTCCGGAACAGTTCGTTGGCCTTCCAGTGGCCGCTGCTATAAAATCAAGCCGGCATCAAGGGACCGCCACAAGAGCTGCAGCGACAGCGAAACGTGCAACGTCTAAGTCTTCTCTTATTTGTGTGCAGATTCCCGCTTACCGAGCCAACCACTCGTTCCACCCTCGCCAGCTACCCTCACCTGCAAGTCGCATCGTCGCCAGTTGCACGTGCGGGCTCTGCACCTGCGCATAACAAAACCTTCCGGAACAGTGCGGTCAACCTTCCGGTGGCCGCTGCTATAAAATCAAGCCGGCATCAAGGGACCGCCACAAGAACTGCAGCGACAGCGAAACGTGCAACGTCTAAGTCTTCTCTCATTTGTGTGCAGATTCCCGCTTACCCAGCCAACCTCTCCTTCCACCCTCGCCAGCTACCCTCACCTGCAAGCCGCATCATCGCCAGTTGCACGTGCGGGCTCTGCACCTGCGCATACCAACCTTCCGGAACAGTGCGGTAGCCCTTCCAGTGGCCGCTGCTATAAAATCAAGCCGGCATCAAGGGACCGCCACAAGAGCAGGAGCGACACCGGGACGTGCAACGTCTAAGTCTTCTCTTATTTGTGCGCAGATTCCAGCTTTCCCAGCCAACCACTCCTTCCACCCTCGACTGCTACCCTCACCTGCAAGCCGCATCATCACCAGTTACACGTGCGGGCTCTGCTCCTGCGCATACCAACCTTCCGGAACAGTGCGGTCGCCTTTCCGGCGGCCGCTGATATAAAATCAAGCCGGCATCAAGGGACCGCCACAAGAGCAGGAGCGACACCGAAACGTGCAACGTCTAAGTCTTCTCTTATTTTTGTGCAGATTCCCGCTTACGCAGTCAACCACTCCTTCCACTATCGCCAGCTACCCTCACCTGCAAGCCGCATCATCGCCAGTTACACGTGCGGGCTCTGCACCTGCGCATACCAACCTTCCGGAACAGTGCGGTCGCCGTTCCTGGGGGCCGCTGCTATAAAATCAAGCCGGCATCAACGGACCGCCACCAGAGCAGGAGCGACACCGAAACGTTCAACGTCAAAGTCTTCTCTTATTTGTGTGCAGATTCCCGCTTACCCAGCCAACCACTCATTCCAGCCTCGCCTGCTACCCTAACCTGCAAGCCGCATCAACGCCAGTTACACGTGCGAGCTCTGCACCTGAGCATACCAACCTTCCGGAACAGTGTGGTCGCCCTTCCGGTGGCCGCTGCTATAAATTCACGCCGGCATTAAGGGACCGCCACAAGAGCAGGGGCGACACCGGAACCTGCAACGTCTAAGTCTTCTCTTATTTTTGTGCAGATTCCCGCTTTCCCAGCCAACCACTCCTTCCACCCTCGACTGCTACCCTCACCTGCAAGCCGCATCATCGCCAGTTACAAGTGCGGGCTCTGCACCTGCGCATACCAACCTTCCGGAACAGTGCGGTCGCCCTTCCGGTGGCCGCTGCTATAAAATCAAGCCGGCATCAAGGGACCGCCACAAGAGCAGGAGTGACACCGGAACGTGCAACGTCTAACTCTTCTCTTATTTGTGCGCAGATTCCCGCTTACGCAGTCAACCACTCATTCCACCCTCGTCTGCTACCCTCACCTGCAAGCCGCATCATCGCCAGTTACACGTGCGGGCTCTGCACCTGCGCATACCAACCTTCCGGAACAGTGCGGTCGCCCTTCCGGTGGCCGCTGCTATATAATCAAACCGGCATCAAGGGACCGCCACAAGAGCAGCAGCGACACCGAAACGTGCAACGTCTAAGGTTTCTCTTATTTGTGTGCAGATTCCCGCTTACCCTGCCAACCATCATTCCACCCTCAAATGCTACCCTCACCTGCAAGCCGCATCATCGCCAGTTACACGTGCGGGCTTTGCACCTGCGCATACCATCCTTCCGGAACAGTGCGGTCGCCCTTCGGGTAGCCGCTGCTATAAAATCAAGCCGGCATCAAGGGACCGCCACAAGAGCAGGAGCGACAGCGAAACGTGCAACGTCTAAGTCTTCTCTTATTTGTGTGCAGATTCCCGCTTACGCAGTCAACCACTCCTTCCACTATCCCCAGCTACCCTCACCTGCAAGCCGTATCATAGCTAGTTGCACATGCGGGCTCTGCACCTGCGCATACCAACCTTCCGGAACAGTGCGGTCGCCCTTCCGGTGGCCGCTGCTATAAAATCAAGCCGGCATCAAGGGACCGCCACAAGAGTAGGAGCGACACCGGAACGTGCAACGTCTAAGTCTTCTCTTATTTGTGCGCAGATTCCCGCTTACCCAGCCAACCACTCATTCCACCCTCGCCTGCTACCCTAACCTGCAAGCCGCATCAACGCCAGTTACACGTGCGAGCTCTCCTCCTGAGCATACCAACCTTCCGGAACAGTGCAGTCGCCCTTCCGGTGGCCGCTGCTATAAATTCACGCCGGCATTAAGGGACCGCCACAAGAGCAGGGGCGACACCGGAACCTGCAACGTCTAAGTCTTCTCTTCTTTGTGTGCAGATTCCCGCTTTCCCAGCCAACCACTCCTTCCACCCTCGACTGCTACCCTCACCTGCAAGCCGCATCATCGCTAGTTGCACATACGGGCTCTGCACCTGCGCATCACAACCTTCCGGAACAGTGCGATCGCCCTTCCGGTGGCCGCTTCTATAAAATCAAGCCGGCATCAAGGGACCGCCACAAGAGCAGGAGCGACACCGGAACGTGCAACGTCTAAGTCTTCTCTTATTTGTGCGCACATTCCCGCTTACGCAGTCAACCACTCCTTCCACCCTCGCTAGCTACCCTCACCTGCAAGCCGCATCATCGCCAGTTAAGCGTGCGGGCTCTGCACATGCGCATACCAACCTTCCGGAACAGTTCGTTGGCCTTCCAGTGGCCGCTGCTATAAAATCAAGCCGGCATCAAGGGACCGCCACAAGAGCTGCAGCGATAGCGAAACGTGCAACGTCTAAGTCTTCTTTTATTTGTGTGCAGATTCCCGCTTACCCAGCCAACCTCTCCTTCCACCCTCGCCAGCTACCCTCACCTGCAAGCCGCATCATCGCCAGTTACACGTGCGGGCTCTGCTCCTGCGCATACCAACCTTCCGGAACAGTGCGGTCGCCTTTCCGGCGGCCGCTGATACAAAATCAAGCCGGCATCAAGGGACCGCCACAAGAGCAGGAGCGACACCGAAACGTGCAACGTCTAAGTCTTCTCTTATTTTTGTGCAGATTCCCGCTTACGCAGTCAACCACTCCTTCCACTATCGCCAGCTACCCTCACCTGCAAGCCGTATCATCGCTAGTTGCACATGCGGGCTCTGCACCTGCGCATACCAACCTTCCGGAACAGTGCGGTCGCCCTTCCGGTGGCCGCTGTTATAAAATCAAACCGGCATCAAGGGACCGCCACAAGAGCAGGAGCGACACCGGAACGTGCAACGTCTAAGTCTTCTCTTATTTGTGCGCAGATTCCCACTTACGCAGTCAACCACTCCTTCCACCCTCGCCAGCTACCCTCACCTGCAAGCCGCATCATCGCCAGTTACACGTGCGGGCTCTGCACCTGCGCATACCAACCTTCCGGAACAGTGCGGTCGCCGTTCAGGGGGCCGCTGCTATAAAATCAAGCCGGCATCAACGGACCGCCACAAGAGCAGGAGCGACACCGAAACGTTCAACGTCAAAGTCTTCTTATTTGTGTGCAGATTCCCGCTTACCCAGCCAACCACTCATTCCACCCTCGCCTGCTACCCTAACCTGCAAGCCGCATCAACGCCAGTTACACGTGCGAGCTCTGCACCTGAGCATACCAACCTTCCGGAACAGTGCGGTCGCCCTTCCGGTGGCCGCTGCTATAAATTCACGCCGGCATTAAGGGACCGCCACAAGAGCAGCAGCGACACCGAAACGTGCAACGTCTAAGTCTTCTCCTATTTGTGTGCAGATTCCCGCTTCCCAGCCAACCATTCCTTCCACCCTCGACTGCTACCCTCACCTGCAAGCCGCATCATCGCTAGTTGCACATGCGGGCTGTGCACCTGCGCATCACAACCGTCCGGAACAGTGCGATCGCCCTTCCGGTGGCCGCTTCTATAAAATCAAGCCGGCATCAAGGGACCGCCACAAGAGCAGGAGCGACACCTAAACGTGCAACGTCTAAGTCTTGTCTTATTTGTCTGCAGATTACCGCTTACCCAGCCAACCACTCCTTCCACTATCGTCAGCTACCCTCACCTGCAAGCCGTGTCATCGCTAGTTGCACATGCGGGCTCTGCACCTGCGCATGCCAACCTTCCGAAACAGTGCGGTCACCCTTCCGGTGGCCGCTGCTATAAAATCAAGCCGGCATCAAGGGACCGTCACAAGAGCAGGAGCGACACCGGAACGTGCAACGTCTAAGTCTTCTCTTATTCTTAGAAAACATAGCGCAAAAAGGACACGGACGACACAGAAGTGGACAGATTCCCGCTTACACAGTCAACCACTCATTCCACCCTCGCCTGCTACCCTAACCTGCAAGCCGCATCAACGCCAGTTACACGTGCGAGCTCTGCACCTGAGCATACCAACCTTCCGGAACAGTGCGGTCGCCCTTCCGGTGGCCGCTGCTATAAAATCAAGCCGGCATCAAGGGACCGCCACAAGAACTGCAGCGACAGCGAAACGTGCAACGTCTAAATCTTCTCTTATTTGTGTGCAGATTCCCGCTTACCCAGCCAACCACTCATTTCACCCTCGCCTGCTACACTCACCTGCAAGCCGCAATATCGCCAGTTACACGTGCAGGCTCTGCACCTGCGCATACCAACCTTCCGAAACAGTGCGGTCTCCCTTCCGGTCGCCGCTGCTATAAAATCAAGCCTGCATCAAGGGACCGCCACAAGAGCTGGAGCGACAGCGGAACGTGCAACGTCTAAGTCTTCTCTTATTTGTGTGAAGATTCCCGCTTACGCAGTCAACTACTCCTTCCACCCTCGTCAGCTACCCTCACCTGCAAGCCACATCATCGCCAGTTACGCGTGCGGGCTCTGCACCTGCGCATACCAACCTTCCGGAACAGTGCGATCGCCCTTCCGGTGGCCGCTGCTATAAAATCAAGCCGGCATCTTGGGACCGCCACAAGAGCTGCAGCGACAGCGAAACGTGCAACGTCTAAGTCTTCTCTTATTTGTGTGCAGATTCCCGTTTACCCAGCCAAAAACTCCTTCCACCCTCGACTGCTACCCTCACCTGCAAGCCGCATCATCGCCAGTTACACGTGCGGGCTCTGCACATGCGCATACCAACCTTCCGGAACAGTCCGTTGGCCTTCCAGTGGCCGCTGCTATAAAATGAAGCCGGCATCAAGGGACCGCCACAAGAGCAGGAGCGACACCTAAACGTGTAACGTCTAAATCTTGTCTTATTTGTCTGCAGACTACCGCTTACCCAGCCAACCACTCATTCCACCCTCGCCTGCTACCCTCACTTGCAAGCCGCATCATCGCCATCTGCACATGCGCATACCAACCTTCCGTAACAGTGCGGTCGCCGTTCCGGGGGCCGCTGCTATAAAATCAAGCCGGCATCAAGGGACCGCCACAAGAGCAGGAGCGACACCGGAACGTGAACGTGTAAGTCGTCTCTTATTTTTGTGCAGATTCCCGCTTTCCCAGCCAACCACTCCTTCCACCCTCGACTGCTACCCTCACCTGCAAGCCGCATCATCGCCAGTTACAAGTGCGGGCTCTGCACCTGCGCATACCAACCTTCCGGAACAGTGCGGTCGCCCTTCCGGTGGCCGCTGCTATAAAATCAAGCCGGCATCAAGGGACCGCCACAAGAGCAGGAGTGACACCGGAACGTGCAACGTCTAACTCTTCTCTTATTTGTGCGCAGATTCCCGCTTACGCAGTCAACCACTCCTTCCACCCTCGCCAGCTACCCTCACCTGCAAGCCGCATCATCGCCAGTTGCGCGTGCGGGCTCTGCACCTGTTCATACCAACCTTCCGGAACAGTGCGGTCGCCCTTCCGTTGGCCGCTGCTATAAAATCAAACCGGCATCAAGGGACCGCCACAAGAGCAGCAGCGACACCGAAACGTGCAACGTCTAAGGTTTCTCTTATTTGTGTGCAGATTCCCGCTTACCCTGCCAACCACCATTCCACCCTCACCTGGTACCCTCACCTGCAAGCCGCATCATCGCCAGTTACACGTGCGGGCTTTGCACCTGCGCATACCATCCTTCCGGAACAGTGCGGTCGCCCTTCGGGTGGCCGCTGCTATAAAATCAAGCCGGCATCAAGGGACCGCCACAAGAGCAGGAGCGACAGCAAAACGTGCAACGTCTAAGTCTTCTCTTATTTGTGTGCAGATTCCCGCTTACGCAGTCAACCACTCCTTCCACTATCCCCAGCTACCCTCACCTGCAAGCCGTATCATAGCTAGTTGCACATGCGGGCTCTGCACCTGCGCATACCAACCTTCCGGAACAGTGCGGTCGCCCTTCCGGTGGCCGCTGCTATAAAATCAAGCCGGCATCAAGGGACCGCCACAAGAGCTGCAGCGACAGCGAAACGTGCAACGTCTAAGTCTTCTCTTATTTGTGTGCAGATTCCCGCTTACCGAGCCAACCACTCGTTCCACCCTCGCCAGCTACCCTCACCTGCAAGTCGCATCGTCGCCAGTTGCACGTGCGGGCTCTGCACCTGCGCATAACAAAACCTTCCGGAACAGTGCGGTCGCCCTTCCGGTGGCCGCTGCTATAAAATCAAGCCGGCATCAAGGGACCGCCACAAGAACTGCAGCGACAGCGAAACGTGCAACGTCTAAGTCTTCTCTCATTTGTGTGCAGATTCCCGCTTACCCAGCCAACCTCTCCTTCCACCCTCGCCAGCTACCCTCACCTGCAAGCCGCATCATCGCCAGTTGCACGTGCGGGCTCTGCACCTGCGCATACCAACCTTCCGGAACAGTGCGGTAGCCCTTCCAGTGGCCGCTGCTATAAAATCAAGCCGGCATCAAGGGACCGCCACAAGAGCAGGAGCGACACCGGGACGTGCAACGTCTAAGTCTTCTCTTATTTGTGCGCAGATTCCAGCTTTCCCAGCCAACCACTCCTTCCACCCTCGACTGCTACCCTCACCTGCAAGCCGCATCATCACCAGTTACACGTGCGGGCTCTGCTCCTGCGCATACCAACCTTCCGGAACAGTGCGGTCGCCTTTCCGGCGGCCGCTGATATAAAATCAAGCCGGCATCAAGGGACCGCCACAAGAGCAGGAGCGACACCGAAACGTGCAACGTCTAAGTCTTCTCTTATTTTTGTGCAGATTCCCGCTTACGCAGTCAACCACTCCTTCCACTATCGCCAGCTACCCTCACCTGCAAGCCGCATCATCGCCAGTTACACGTGCGGGCTCTGCACCTGCGCATACCAACCTTCCGGAACAGTGCGGTCGCCGTTCCTGGGGGCCGCTGCTATAAAATCAAGCCGGCATCAACGGACCGCCACCAGAGCAGGAGCGACACCGAAACGTTCAACGTCAAAGTCTTCTCTTATTTGTGTGCAGATTCCCGCTTACCCAGCCAACCACTCATTCCAGCCTCGCCTGCTACCCTAACCTGCAAGCCGCATCAACGCCAGTTACACGTGCGAGCTCTGCACCTGAGCATACCAACCTTCCGGAACAGTGTGGTCGCCCTTCCGGTGGCCGCTGCTATAAATTCACGCCGGCATTAAGGGACCGCCACAAGAGCAGGGGCGACACCGGAACCTGCAACGTCTAAGTCTTCTCTTATTTTTGTGCAGATTCCCGCTTTCCCAGCCAACCACCCCTTCCACCCTCGACTGCTACCCTCACCTGCAAGCCGCATCATCGCCAGTTACAAGTGCGGGCTCTGCACCTGCGCATACCAACCTTCCGGAACAGTGCGGTCGCCCTTCCGGTGGCCGCTGCTATAAAATCAAGCCGGCATCAAGGGACCGCCACAAGAGCAGGAGTGACACCGGAACGTGCAACGTCTAACTCTTCTCTTATTTGTGCGCAGATTCCCGCTTACGCAGTCAACCACTCCTTCCACCCTCGCCAGCTACCCTCACCTGCAAGCCGCATCATCGCCAGTTGCGCGTGCGGGCTCTGGACCTGTTCATACCAACCTTCCGGAACAGTGCGGTCGCCCTTCCGTTGGCCGCTGCTATAAAATCAAACCGGCATCAATGGACCGCCACAAGAGCAGCAGCGACACCGAAACGTGCAACGTCTAAGGTTTCTCTTATTTGTGTGCAGATTCCCGCTTACCCTGCCAACCATCATTCCACCCTCACCTGCTACCCTCACCTGCAAGCCGCATCATCGCCAGTTACACGTGCGGGCTTTGCACCTGCGCATACCATCCTTCCGGAACAGTGCGGTCGCCCTTCGGGTGGCCGCTGCTATAAATTCAAGCCGGCATCAAGGGACCGCCACAAGAGCAGGAGCGACAGCAAAACGTGCAACGTCTAAGTCTTCTCTTATTTGTGTGCAGATTCCCGCTTACGCAGTCAACCACTCCTTCCACTATCCCCAGCTACCCTCACCTGCAAGCCGTATCTTAGCTAGTTGCACATGCGGGCTCTGCACCTGCGCATCACAACCGTCCGGAACAGTGCGATCGCCCTTCCGGTGGCCGCTTCTATAAAATCAAGCCGGCATCAAGGGACCGCCACAAGAGCAGGAGCGACACCTAAACGTGCAACGTCTAAGTCTTGTCTTATTTGTCTGCAGATTACCGCTTACCCAGCCAACCACTCATTCCACCCTCGCCTGTTACCCTCACTTGCAAGCCGCATCATCGCCATCTGCACATGCGCATACCAACCTTCCGTAACAGTGCGGTCGCCGTTCCGGGGGCTGCTGCTATGAAATCAAGCCGGCATCAAGGGACCGCCACAAGAGCAGGAGCGACACCGGAACGTGCAACGTGTAAGTCGTCTCTTATTTGTGTGCAGATTCCCGCTTTCCCAGCCAACCACTCCTTCCACCCTCGACTGCTACCCTCACCTGCAAGCCGCATCATCGCCAGTTACACGTGCGGGCTCTGCACCTGCGCATACCAACCTTCCGGAACAGTACGGTCGCCCTTCCGGTGGCCGCTGCTATAAAATCAAGCCGGCATCAAGGGACCGCCACAAGAGCAGGAGTGACACCGGAACGTGCAACGTCTAACTCTTCTCTTATTTGTGCGCAGATTCCCGCTTACGCAGTCAACCACTCCTTCCACCCTCGCCAGCTACCCTCACCTGCAAGCCGCATCATCACCAGTTGCGCGTGCGGGCTCTGCACCTGTGCATATCAACCATCCGGAACAGTGCGGTTGCCCTTCCGGTGGCCGCTGCTATAAAACCAAGCCGGCATCAAGGGAGCGCCACAAGAGCAGGAGCGACAACGAAACGTACAACGTCTAAGTCTACTCTTATTTGTGTCCAGATTCCCGCTTACCCAGCCAACCACTCATTCCACCCTCGTCTGCTACCCTCACCTGCAAGCCGCATCATCACCAGTTACACGTGCGGGCTCTGCACCTGCGCATACCAACCTTCCGGAACAGTGCGGTCGCCCTTCCGGTGGCCGCTGCTATAAAATCAAACCGGCATCAAGGGACCGCCACAAGAGCAGCAGCGACAGCAAAACGTGCAACGTCTAAGTCTTCTCTTATTTGTGTGCAGATTCCCGCTTACGCAGTCAACCACTCCTTCCACTATCCCCAGCTACCCTCACCTGCAAGCCGTATCATAGCTAGTTGCACATGCGGGCTCTGCACCTGCGCATACCAACCTTCCGGAACAGTGCGGTCGCCCTTCCGGTGGCCGCTGCTATAAAATCAAGCCGGCATCAAGGGACCGCCACAAAAGTAGGAGCGACACCGGAACGTGCAACGTCTAAGTCTTCTCTTATTTGTGCGCAGATTCCCGCTTACCCAGCCAACCACTCATTCCACCCTCGCCTGCTACCCTAACCTGCAAGCCGCATCAACGCCAGTTACACGTGCGAGCTCTGCACCTGAGCATACCAACCTTCCGGAACAGTGCGGTCGCCCTTCCGGTGGCCGCTGCTATAAATTCACGCCGGCATTAAGGGACCGCCACAAGAGCAGGGGCGACACCGGAACCTGCAATGTCTGTCTTCTCTTCTTTGTGTGCAGATTCCCGCTTTCCCAGCCAACCACTCCTTCCACCCTCGACTGCTACCCTCACCTGCAAGCCGCATCATCGCTAGTTGCACATGCGGGCTCTGCACCTGCGCATCACAACCTTCCGGAACAGTGCGATCGCCCTTCCGGTGGCCGCTTCTATAAAATCAAGTCGGCATCAAGGGACCGCCACAAGAGCAGGAGCGACACCGGAACGTGCAACGTATAAGTCTTTTCTTATTTGTGCGCACATTCCCGCTTACGCAGTCAACCACTCCTTCCACCCTCGCCAGCTACCCTCACCTGCAAGCCGCATCATCGCCAGTTACACGTGCGGGCTCTGCACATGCGCATACCAACCTTCCGGAACAGTTCGTTGGCCTTCCAGTGGCCGCTGCTATAAAATCAAGCCGGCATCAAGGGACCGCCACAAGAGCTGCAGCGACAGCGAAACGTGCAACGTCTAAGTCTTCTCTTATTTGTGTGCAGATTCCCGCTTACCGAGCCAACCACTCGTTCCACCCTCGCCAGCTACCCTCACCTGCAAGTCGCATCGTCGCCAGTTGCACGTGCGGGCTCTGCACCTGCGCATAACAAAACCTTCCGGAACAGTGCGGTCGCCCTTCCGGTGGCCGCTGCTATAAAATCAAGCCGGCATCAAGGGACCGCCACAAGAACTGCAGCGACAGCGAAACGTGCAACGTCTAAGTCTTCTCTCATTTGTGTGCAGATTCCCGCTTACCCAGCCAACCTCTCCTTCCACCCTCGCCAGCTACCCTCACCTGCAAGCCGCATCATCGCCAGTGTCACGTGCGGGCTCTGCACCTGCGCATACCAACCTTCCGGAACAGTGCGGTAGCCCTTCCAGTGGCCGCTGCTATAAAATCAAGCCGGCATCAAGGGACCGCCACAAGAGCAGGAGCGACACCGGGACGTGCAACGTCTAAGTCTTCTCTTATTTGTGCGCAGATTCCAGCTTTCCCAGCCAACCACTCCTTCCACCCTCGACTGCTACCCTCACCTGCAAGCCGCATCATCACCAGTTACACGTGCGGGCTCTGCTCCTGCGCATACCAACCTTCCGGAACAGTGCGGTCGCCTTTCCGGCGGCCGCTGATATAAAATCAAGCCGGCATCAAGGGACCGCCACAAGAGCAGGAGCGACACCGAAACGTGCAACGTCTAAGTCTTCTCTTATTTTTGTGCAGATTCCCGCTTACGCAGTCAACCACTCCTTCCACTATCGCCAGCTACCCTCACCTGCAAGCCGCATCATCGCCAGTTACACGTGCGGGCTCTGCACCTGCGCATACCAACCTTCCGGAACAGTGCGGTCGCCGTTCCTGGGGGCCGCTGCTATAAAATCAAGCCGGCATCAACGGACCGCCACCAGAGCAGGAGCGACACCGAAACGTTCAACGTCAAAGTCTTCTCTTATTTGTGTGCAGATTCCCGCTTACCCAGCCAACCACTCATTCCAGCCTCGCCTGCTACCCTAACCTGCAAGCCGCATCAACGCCAGTTACACGTGCGAGCTCTGCACCTGAGCATACCAACCTTCCGGAACAGTGTGGTCGCCCTTCCGGTGGCCGCTGCTATAAATTCACGCCGGCATTAAGGGACCGCCACAAGAGCAGGGGCGACACCGGAACCTGCAACGTCTAAGTCTTCTCTTATTTTTGTGCAGATTCCCGCTTTCCCAGCCAACCACTCCTTCCACCCTCGACTGCTACCCTCACCTGCAAGCCGCATCATCGCCAGTTACAAGTGCGGGCTCTGCACCTGCGCATACCAACCTTCCGGAACAGTGCGGTCGCCCTTCCGGTGGCCGCTGCTATAAAATCAAGCCGGCATCAAGGGACCGCCACAAGAGCAGGAGTGACACCGGAACGTGCAACGTCTAACTCTTCTCTTATTTGTGCGCAGATTCCCGCTTACGCAGTCAACCACTCCTTCCACCCTCGCCAGCTACCCTCACCTGCAAGCCGCATCATCGCCAGTTGCGCGTGCGGGCTCTGGACCTGTTCATACCAACCTTCCGGAACAGTGCGGTCGCCCTTCCGTTGGCCGCTGCTATAAAATCAAACCGGCATCAATGGACCGCCACAAGAGCAGCAGCGACACCGAAACGTGCAACGTCTAAGGTTTCTCTTATTTGTGTGCAGATTCCCGCTTACCCTGCCAACCATCATTCCACCCTCACCTGCTACCCTCACCTGCAAGCCGCATCATCGCCAGTTACACGTGCGGGCTTTGCACCTGCGCATACCATCCTTCCGGAACAGTGCGGTCGCCCTTCGGGTGGCCGCTGCTATAAATTCAAGCCGGCATCAAGGGACCGCCACAAGAGCAGGAGCGACAGCAAAACGTGCAACGTCTAAGTCTTCTCTTATTTGTGTGCAGATTCCCGCTTACGCAGTCAACCACTCCTTCCACTATCCCCAGCTACCCTCACCTGCAAGCCGTATCATAGCTAGTTGCACATGCGGGCTCTGCACCTGCGCATCACAACCGTCCGGAACAGTGCGATCGCCCTTCCGGTGGCCGCTTCTATAAAATCAAGCCGGCATCAAGGGACCGCCACAAGAGCAGGAGCGACACCTAAACGTGCAACGTCTAAGTCTTGTCTTATTTGTCTGCAGATTACCGCTTACCCAGCCAACCACTCATTCCACCCTCGCCTGTTACCCTCACTTGCAAGCCGCATCATCGCCATCTGCACATGCGCATACCAACCTTCCGTAACAGTGCGGTCGCCGTTCCGGGGGCTGCTGCTATGAAATCAAGCCGGCATCAAGGGACCGCCACAAGAGCAGGAGCGACACCGGAACGTGCAACGTGTAAGTCGTCTCTTATTTGTGTGCAGATTCCCGCTTTCCCAGCCAACCACTCCTTCCACCCTCGACTGCTACCCTCACCTGCAAGCCGCATCATCGCCAGTTACACGTGCGGGCTCTGCACCTGCGCATACCAACCTTCCGGAACAGTACGGTCGCCCTTCCGGTGGCCGCTGCTATAAAATCAAGCCGGCATCAAGGGACCGCCACAAGAGCAGGAGTGACACCGGAACGTGCAACGTCTAACTCTTCTCTTATTTGTGCGCAGATTCCCGCTTACGCAGTCAACCACTCCTTCCACCCTCGCCAGCTACCCTCACCTGCAAGCCGCATCATCACCAGTTGCGCGTGCGGGCTCTGCACCTGTGCATATCAACCATCCGGAACAGTGCGGTTGCCCTTCCGGTGGCCGCTGCTATAAAACCAAGCCGGCATCAAGGGAGCGCCACAAGAGCAGGAGCGACAACGCAACGTACAACGTCTAAGTCTACTCTTATTTGTGTCCAGATTCCCGCTTACCCAGCCAACCACTCATTCCACCCTCGTCTGCTACCCTCACCTGCAAGCCGCATCATCACCAGTTACACGTGCGGGCTCTGCACCTGCGCATACCAACCTTCCGGAACAGTGCGGTCGCCCTTCCGGTGGCCGCTGCTATAAAATCAAACCGGCATCAAGGGACCGCCACAAGAGCAGCAGCGACACCGAAACGTGCAACGTCTAAGGTTTCTCTTATTTGTGTGCAGATTCCCGCTTACCCTGCCAACCATCATTCCACCCTCACCTGCTACCCTCACCTGCAAGCCGCATCATCGCCAGTTACACGTGCGGGCTTTGCACCTGCGCATACCATCCTTCCGGAACAGTGCGGTCGCCCTTCGGGTGGCCGCTGCTATAAAATCAAGCCGGCATCAAGGGACCGCCACAAGAGCAGGAGCGACACCGGAACGTGCAACGTCTAAATCGTCTCTTATTTGTGTGCAGATTCCCGCTTTCCCAGCCAACCACTCCTTCCACTATCGTCAGCTACCCTCACCTGCAAGCCGTGTCATCGCTAGTTGCACATGCGGGCTCTGCACCTGCGCATGCCAACCTTCCGGAACAGTGCGGTCACCCTTCCGGTGGCCGCTGCTATAAAATCAAGCCGGCATCAAGGGACCGTCACAAGAGCAGGAGCGACACCGGAACGTGCAACGTCTAAGTCTTCTCTTATTCTTAGAAAACATAGCGCAAAAAGGACACGGACGACACAGAAGTGGACAGATTCCCGCTTACACAGTCAACCACTCATTCCACCCTCGCCTGCTACCCTAACCTGCAAGCCGCATCAACGCCAGTTACACGTGCGAGCTCTGCACCTGAGCATACCAACCTTCCGGAACAGTGCGGTCGCCCTTCCGGTGGCCGCTGCTATAAAATCAAGCCGGCATCAAGGGACCGCCACAAGAACTGCAGCGACAGCGAAACGTGCAACGTCTAAATCTTCTCTTATTTGTGGGCAGATTCCCGCTTACCCAGCCAACCACTCATTTCACCCTCGCCTGCTACACTCACCTGCAAGCCGCAATATCGCCAGTTACACGTGCAGGCTCTGCACCTGCGCATACCAACCTTCCGAAACAGTGCGGTCTCCCTTCCGGTCGCCGCTGCTATAAAATCAAGCCTGCATCAAGGGACCGCCACAAGAGCTGGAGCGACAGCGGAACGTGCAACGTCTAAGTCTTCTCTTATTTGTGTGAAGATTCCCGCTTACGCAGTCAACTACTCCTTCCACCCTCGTCAGCTACCCTCACCTGCAAGCCACATCATCGCCAGTTACGCGTGCGGGCTCTGCACCTGCGCATACCAACCTTCCGGAACAGTGCGATCGCCCTTCCGGTGGCCGCTGCTATAAAATCAAGCCGGCATCTTGGGACCGCCACAAGAGCTGCAGCGACAGCGAAACGTGCAACGTCTAAGTCTTCTCTTATTTGTGTGCAGATTCCCGTTTACCCAGCCAAAAACTCCTTCCACCCTCGACTGCTACCCTCACCTGCAAGCCGCATCATCGCCAGTTACACGTGCGGGCTCTGCACATGCGCATACCAACCTTCCGGAACAGTCCGTTGGCCTTCCAGTGGCCGCTGCTATAAAATGAAGCCGGCATCAAGGGACCGCCACAAGAGCAGGAGCGACACCTAAACGTGTAACGTCTAAATCTTGTCTTATTTGTCTGCAGACTACCGCTTACCCAGCCAACCACTCATTCCACCCTCGCCTGCTACCCTCACTTGCAAGCCGCATCATCGCCATCTGCACATGCGCATACCAACCTTCCGTAACAGTGCGGTCGCCGTTCCGGGGGCCGCTGCTATAAAATCAAGCCGGCATCAAGGGACCGCCACAAGAGCAGGAGCGACACCGGAACGTGAACGTGTAAGTCGTCTCTTATTTTTGTGCAGATTCCCGCTTTCCCAGCCAACCACTCCTTCCACCCTCGACTGCTACCCTCACCTGCAAGCCGCATCATCGCCAGTTACAAGTGCGGGCTCTGCACCTGCGCATACCAACCTTCCGGAACAGTGCGGTCGCCCTTCCGGTGGCCGCTGCTATAAAATCAAGCCGGCATCAAGGGACCGCCACAAGAGCAGGAGTGACACCGGAACGTGCAACGTCTAACTCTTCTCTTATTTGTGCGCAGATTCCCGCTTACGCAGTCAACCACTCCTTCCACCCTCGCCAGCTACCCTCACCTGCAAGCCGCATCATCGCCAGTTGCGCGTGCGGGCTCTGCACCTGTTCATACCAACCTTCCGGAACAGTGCGGTCGCCCTTCCGTTGGCCGCTGCTATAAAATCAAACCGGCATCAAGGGACCGCCACAAGAGCAGCAGCGACACCGAAACGTGCAACGTCTAAGGTTTCTCTTATTTGTGTGCAGATTCCCGCTTACCCTGCCAACCACCATTCCACCCTCACCTGGTACCCTCACCTGCAAGCCGCATCATCGCCAGTTACACGTGCGGGCTTTGCACCTGCGCATACCATCCTTCCGGAACAGTGCGGTCGCCCTTCGGGTGGCCGCTGCTATAAAATCAAGCCGGCATCAAGGGACCGCCACAAGAGCAGGAGCGACAGCAAAACGTGCAACGTCTAAGTCTTCTCTTATTTGTGTGCAGATTCCCGCTTACGCAGTCAACCACTCCTTCCACTATCCCCAGCTACCCTCACCTGCAAGCCGTATCATAGCTAGTTGCACATGCGGGCTCTGCACCTGCGCATACCAACCTTCCGGAACAGTGCGGTCGCCCTTCCGGTGGCCGCTGCTATAAAATCAAGCCGGCATCAAGGGACCGCCACAAAAGTAGGAGCGACACCGGAACGTGCAACGTCTAAGTCTTCTCTTATTTGTGCGCAGATTCCCGCTTACCCAGCCAACCACTCATTCCACCCTCGCCTGCTACCCTAACCTGCAAGCCGCATCAACGCCAGTTACACGTGCGAGCTCTGCACCTGAGCATACCAACCTTCCGGAACAGTGCGGTCGCCCTTCCGGTGGCCGCTGCTATAAATTCACGCCGGCATTAAGGGACCGCCACAAGAGCAGGGGCGACACCGGAACCTGCAATGTCTGTCTTCTCTTCTTTGTGTGCAGATTCCCGCTTTCCCAGCCAACCACTCCTTCCACCCTCGACTGCTACCCTCACCTGCAAGCCGCATCATCGCTAGTTGCACATGCGGGCTCTGCACCTGCGCATCACAACCTTCCGGAACAGTGCGATCGCCCTTCCGGTGGCCGCTTCTATAAAATCAAGTCGGCATCAAGGGACCGCCACAAGAGCAGGAGCGACACCGGAACGTGCAACGTATAAGTCTTTTCTTATTTGTGCGCACATTCCCGCTTACGCAGTCAACCACTCCTTCCACCCTCGCCAGCTACCCTCACCTGCAAGCCGCATCATCGCCAGTTACACGTGCGGGCTCTGCACATGCGCATACCAACCTTCCGGAACAGTTCGTTGGCCTTCCAGTGGCCGCTGCTATAAAATCAAGCCGGCATCAAGGGACCGCCACAAGAGCTGCAGCGACAGCGAAACGTGCAACGTCTAAGTCTTCTCTTATTTGTGTGCAGATTCCCGCTTACCGAGCCAACCACTCGTTCCACCCTCGCCAGCTACCCTCACCTGCAAGTCGCATCGTCGCCAGTTGCACGTGCGGGCTCTGCACCTGCGCATAACAAAACCTTCCGGAACAGTGCGGTCGCCCTTCCGGTGGCCGCTGCTATAAAATCAAGCCGGCATCAAGGGACCGCCACAAGAACTGCAGCGACAGCGAAACGTGCAACGTCTAAGTCTTCTCTCATTTGTGTGCAGATTCCCGCTTACCCAGCCAACCTCTCCTTCCACCCTCGCCAGCTACCCTCACCTGCAAGCCGCATCATCGCCAGTTGCACGTGCGGGCTCTGCACCTGCGCATACCAACCTTCCGGAACAGTGCGGTAGCCCTTCCAGTGGCCGCTGCTATAAAATCAAGCCGGCATCAAGGGACCGCCACAAGAGCAGGAGCGACACCGGGACGTGCAACGTCTAAGTCTTCTCTTATTTGTGCAGATTCCCGCTTACGCAGTCAACCACTCCTTCCACTATCGCCAGCTACCCTCACCTGCAAGCCGCATCATCGCCAGTTACACGTGCGGGCTCTGCACCTGCGCATACCAACCTTCCGGAACAGTGCGGTCGCCCTTCCGGTGGCCGCTGCTATAAAATCAAGCCGGCATCAAGGGACCGCCACAAGAGCAGGAGTGACATCGGAACGTGCAACGTCTAACTCTTCTCTTATTTGTGCGCAGATTCCCGCTTACGCAGTCAACCACTCCTTCCACCCTCGCCAGCTACCCTCACCTGCAAGCCGCATCATCGCCAGTTGCGCGTGCGGGCTCTGCACCTGTTCATACCAACCTTCCGGAACAGTGCGGTCGCCCTTCCGTTGGCCGCTGCTATAAAATCAAACCGGCATCAATGGACCGCCACAAGAGCAGCAGCGACACCGAAACGTGCAACGTCTAAGGTTTCTCTTATTTGTGTGCAGATTCCCGCTTACCCAGCCAACCACTCATTCCAGCCTCGCCTGCTACCCTAACCTGCAAGCCGCATCAACGCCAGTTACACGTGCGAGCTCTGCACCTGAGCATACCAACCTTCCGGAACAGTGTGGTCGCCCTTCCGGTGGCCGCTGCTATAAATTCACGCCGGCATTAAGGGACCGCCACAAGAGCAGGGGCGACACCGGAACCTGCAACGTCTAAGTCTTCTCTTATTTTTGTGCAGATTCCCGCTTTCCCAGCCAACCACTCCTTCCACCCTCGACTGCTACCCTCACCTGCAAGCCGCATCATCGCCAGTTACAAGTGCGGGCTCTGCACCTGCGCATACCAACCTTCCGGAACAGTGCGGTCGCCCTTCCGGTGGCCGCTGCTATAAAATCAAGCCGGCATCAAGGGACCGCCACAAGAGCAGGAGTGACATCGGAACGTGCAACGTCTAACTCTTCTCTTATTTGTGCGCAGATTCCCGCTTACGCAGTCAACCACTCCTTCCACCCTCGCCAGCTACCCTCACCTGCAAGCCGCATCATCGCCAGTTGCGCGTGCGGGCTCTGCACCTGTTCATACCAACCTTCCGGAACAGTGCGGTCGCCCTTCCGTTGGCCGCTGCTATAAAATCAAACCGGCATCAATGGACCGCCACAAGAGCAGCAGCGACACCGAAACGTGCAACGTCTAAGGTTTCTCTTATTTGTGTGCAGATTCCCGCTTACCCTGCCAACCATCATTCCACCCTCACCTGCTACCCTCACCTGCAAGCCGCATCATCGCCAGTTACACGTGCGGGCTTTGCACCTGCGCATACCATCCTTCCGGAACAGTGCGGTCGCCCTTCGGGTGGCCGCTGCTATAAAATCAAGCCGGCATCAAGGGACCGCCACAAGAGCAGGAGCGACAGCAAAACGTGCAACGTCTAAGTCTTCTCTTATTTGTGTGCAGATTCCCGCTTACGCAGTCAACCACTCCTTCCACTATCCCCAGCTACCCTCACCTGCAAGCCGTATCATAGCTAGTTGCACATGCGGGCTCTGCACCTGCGCATCACAACCGTCCGGAACAGTGCGATCGCCCTTCCGGTGGCCGCTTCTATAAAATCAAGCCGGCATCAAGGGACCGCCACAAGAGCAGGAGCGACACCTAAACGTGCAACGTCTAAGTCTTGTCTTATTTGTCTGCAGATTACCGCTTACCCAGCCAACCACTCATTCCACCCTCGCCTGTTACCCTCACTTGCAAGCCGCATCATCGCCATCTGCACATGCGCATACCAACCTTCCGTAACAGTGCGGTCGCCGTTCCGGGGGCTGCTGCTATGAAATCAAGCCGGCATCAAGGGACCGCCACAAGAGCAGGAGCGACACCGGAACGTGCAACGTGTAAGTCGTCTCTTATTTGTGTGCAGATTCCCGCTTTCCCAGCCAACCACTCCTTCCACCCTCGACTGCTACCCTCACCTGCAAGCCGCATCATCGCCAGTTACACGTGCGGGCTCTGCACCTGCGCATACCAACCTTCCGGAACAGTACGGTCGCCCTTCCGGTGGCCGCTGCTATAAAATCAAGCCGGCATCAAGGGACCGCCACAAGAGCAGGAGTGACACCGGAACGTGCAACGTCTAACTCTTCTCTTATTTGTGCGCAGATTCCCGCTTACGCAGTCAACCACTCCTTCCACCCTCGCCAGCTACCCTCACCTGCAAGCCGCATCATCACCAGTTGCGCGTGCGGGCTCTGCACCTGTGCATATCAACCATCCGGAACAGTGCGGTTGCCCTTCCGGTGGCCGCTGCTATAAAACCAAGCCGGCATCAAGGGAGCGCCACAAGAGCAGGAGTGACAACGAAACGTACAACGTCTAAGTCTACTCTTATTTGTGTCCAGATTCCCGCTTACCCAGCCAACCACTCATTCCACCCTCGTCTGCTACCCTCACCTGCAAGCCGCATCATCACCAGTTACACGTGCGGGCTCTGCACCTGCGCATACCAACCTTCCGGAACAGTGCGGTCGCCCTTCCGGTGGCCGCTGCTATAAAATCAAACCGGCATCAAGGGACCGCCACAAGAGCAGCAGCGACACCGAAACGTGCAACGTCTAAGGTTTCTCTTATTTGTGTGCAGATTCCCGCTTACCCTGCCAACCATCATTCCACCCTCACCTGCTACCCTCACCTGCAAGCCGCATCATCGCCAGTTACACGTGCGGGCTTTGCACCTGCGCATACCATCCTTCCGGAACAGTGCGGTCGCCCTTCGGGTGGCCGCTGCTATAAAATCAAGCCGGCATCAAGGGACCGCCACAAGAGCAGGAGCGACACCGGAACGTGCAACGTCTAAATCGTCTCTTATTTGTGTGCAGATTCCCGCTTTCCCAGCCAACCACTCCTTCCACTATCGTCAGCTACCCTCACCTGCAAGCCGTGTCATCGCTAGTTGCACATGCGGGCTCTGCACCTGCGCATGCCAACCTTCCGGAACAGTGCGGTCACCCTTCCGGTGGCCGCTGCTATAAAATCAAGCCGGCATCAAGGGACCGTCACAAGAGCAGGAGCGACACCGGAACGTGCAACGTCTAAGTCTTCTCTTATTCTTAGAAAACATAGCGCAAAAAGGACACGGACGACACAGAAGTGGACAGATTCCCGCTTACACAGTCAACCACTCATTCCACCCTCGCCTGCTACCCTAACCTGCAAGCCGCATCAACGCCAGTTACACGTGCGAGCTCTGCACCTGAGCATACCAACCTTCCGGAACAGTGCGGTCGCCCTTCCGGTGGCCGCTGCTATAAAATCAAGCCGGCATCAAGGGACCGCCACAAGAACTGCAGCGACAGCGAAACGTGCAACGTCTAAATCTTCTCTTATTTGTGTGCAGATTCCCGCTTACCCAGCCAACCACTCATTTCACCCTCGCCTGCTACACTCACCTGCAAGCCGCAATATCGCCAGTTACACGTGCAGGCTCTGCACCTGCGCATACCAACCTTCCGAAACAGTGCGGTCTCCCTTCCGGTCGCCGCTGCTATAAAATCAAGCCTGCATCAAGGGACCGCCACAAGAGCTGGAGCGACAGCGGAACGTGCAACGTCTAAGTCTTCTCTTATTTGTGTGAAGATTCCCGCTTACGCAGTCAACTACTCCTTCCACCCTCGTCAGCTACCCTCACCTGCAAGCCACATCATCGCCAGTTACGCGTGCGGGCTCTGCACCTGCGCATACCAACCTTCCGGAACAGTGCGATCGCCCTTCCGGTGGCCGCTGCTATAAAATCAAGCCGGCATCTTGGGACCGCCACAAGAGCTGCAGCGACAGCGAAACGTGCAACGTCTAAGTCTTCTCTTATTTGTGTGCAGATTCCCGTTTACCCAGCCAAAAACTCCTTCCACCCTCGACTGCTACCCTCACCTGCAAGCCGCATCATCGCCAGTTACACGTGCGGGCTCTGCACATGCGCATACCAACCTTCCGGAACAGTCCGTTGGCCTTCCAGTGGCCGCTGCTATAAAATGAAGCCGGCATCAAGGGACCGCCACAAGAGCAGGAGCGACACCTAAACGTGTAACGTCTAAATCTTGTCTTATTTGTCTGCAGACTACCGCTTACCCAGCCAACCACTCATTCCACCCTCGCCTGCTACCCTCACTTGCAAGCCGCATCATCGCCATCTGCACATGCGCATACCAACCTTCCGTAACAGTGCGGTCGCCGTTCCGGGGGCCGCTGCTATAAAATCAAGCCGGCATCAAGGGACCGCCACAAGAGCAGGAGCGACACCGGAACGTGAACGTGTAAGTCGTCTCTTATTTTTGTGCAGATTCCCGCTTTCCCAGCCAACCACTCCTTCCACCCTCGACTGCTACCCTCACCTGCAAGCCGCATCATCGCCAGTTACAAGTGCGGGCTCTGCACCTGCGCATACCAACCTTCCGGAACAGTGCGGTCGCCCTTCCGGTGGCCGCTGCTATAAAATCAAGCCGGCATCAAGGGACCGCCACAAGAGCAGGAGTGACACCGGAACGTGCAACGTCTAACTCTTCTCTTATTTGTGCGCAGATTCCCGCTTACGCAGTCAACCACTCCATCCACCCTCGCCAGCTACCCTCACCTGCAAGCCGCATCATCGCCAGTTGCGCGTGCGGGCTCTGCACCTGTTCATACCAACCTTCCGGAACAGTGCGGTCGCCCTTCCGTTGGCCGCTGCTATAAAATCAAACCGGCATCAAGGGACCGCCACAAGAGCAGCAGCGACACCGAAACGTGCAACGTCTAAGGTTTCTCTTATTTGTGTGCAGATTCCCGCTTACCCTGCCAACCACCATTCCACCCTCACCTGGTACCCTCACCTGCAAGCCGCATCATCGCCAGTTACACGTGCGGGCTTTGCACCTGCGCATACCATCCTTCCGGAACAGTGCGGTCGCCCTTCGGGTGGCCGCTGCTATAAAATCAAGCCGGCATCAAGGGACCGCCACAAGAGCAGGAGCGACAGCAAAACGTGCAACGTCTAAGTCTTCTCTTATTTGTGTGCAGATTCCCGCTTACGCAGTCAACCACTCCTTCCACTATCCCCAGCTACCCTCACCTGCAAGCCGTATCATAGCTAGTTGCACATGCGGGCTCTGCACCTGCGCATACCAACCTTCCGGAACAGTGCGGTCGCCCTTCCGGTGGCCGCTGCTATAAAATCAAGCCGGCATCAAGGGACCGCCACAAAAGTAGGAGCGACACCGGAACGTGCAACGTCTAAGTCTTCTCTTATTTGTGCGCAGATTCCCGCTTACCCAGCCAACCACTCATTCCACCCTCGCCTGCTACCCTAACCTGCAAGCCGCATCAACGCCAGTTACACGTGCGAGCTCTGCACCTGAGCATACCAACCTTCCGGAACAGTGCGGTCGCCCTTCCGGTGGCCGCTGCTATAAATTCACGCCGGCATCAAGGGACCGCCACAAGAGCAGGGGCGACACCGGAACCTGCAATGTCTGTCTTCTCTTCTTTGTGTGCAGATTCCCGCTTTCCCAGCCAACCACTCCTTCCACCCTCGACTGCTACCCTCACCTGCAAGCCGCATCATCGCTAGTTGCACATGCGGGCTCTGCACCTGCGCATCACAACCTTCCGGAACAGTGCGATCGCCCTTCCGGTGGCCGCTTCTATAAAATCAAGTCGGCATCAAGGGACCGCCACAAGAGCAGGAGCGACACCGGAACGTGCAACGTATAAGTCTTTTCTTATTTGTGCGCACATTCCCGCTTACGCAGTCAACCACTCCTTCCACCCTCGCCAGCTACCCTCACCTGCAAGCCGCATCATCGCCAGTTACACGTGCGGGCTCTGCACATGCGCATACCAACCTTCCGGAACAGTTCGTTGGCCTTCCAGTGGCCGCTGCTATAAAATCAAGCCGGCATCAAGGGACCGCCACAAGAGCTGCAGCGACAGCGAAACGTGCAACGTCTAAGTCTTCTCTTATTTGTGTGCAGATTCCCGCTTACCGAGCCAACCACTCGTTCCACCCTCGCCAGCTACCCTCACCTGCAAGTCGCATCGTCGCCAGTTGCACGTGCGGGCTCTGCACCTGCGCATAACAAAACCTTCCGGAACAGTGCGGTCGCCCTTCCGGTGGCCGCTGCTATAAAATCAAGCCGGCATCAAGGGACCGCCACAAGAACTGCAGCGACAGCGAAACGTGCAACGTCTAAGTCTTCTCTCATTTGTGTGCAGATTCCCGCTTACCCAGCCAACCTCTCCTTCCACCCTCGCCAGCTACCCTCACCTGCAAGCCGCATCATCGCCAGTTGCACGTGCGGGCTCTGCACCTGCGCATACCAACCTTCCGGAACAGTGCGGTAGCCCTTCCAGTGGCCGCTGCTATAAAATCAAGCCGGCATCAAGGGACCGCCACAAGAGCAGGAGCGACACCGGGACGTGCAACGTCTAAGTCTTCTCTTATTTGTGCGCAGATTCCAGCTTTCCCAGCCAACCACTCCTTCCACCCTCGACTGCTACCCTCACCTGCAAGCCGCATCATCACCAGTTGCGCGTGCGGGCTCTGCACCTGTGCATATCAACCATCCGGAACAGTGCGGTTGCCCTTCCGGTGGCCGCTGCTATAAAACCAAGCCGGCATCAAGGGAGCGCCACAAGAGCAGGAGCGACAACGAAACGTACAACGTCTAAGTCTACTCTTATTTGTGTCCAGATTCCCGCTTACCCAGCCAACCACTCATTCCACCCTCGTCTGCTACCCTCACCTGCAAGCCGCATCATCACCAGTTACACGTGCGGGCTCTGCACCTGCGCATACCAACCTTCCGGAACAGTGCGGTCGCCCTTCCGGTGGCCGCTGCTATAAAATCAAACCGGCATCAAGGGACCGCCACAAGAGCAGCAGCGACACCGAAACGTGCAACGTCTAAGGTTTCTCTTATTTGTGTGCAGATTCCCGCTTACCCTGCCAACCATCATTCCACCCTCACCTGCTACCCTCACCTGCAAGCCGCATCATCGCCAGTTACACGTGCGGGCTTTGCACCTGCGCATACCATCCTTCCGGAACAGTGCGGTCGCCCTTCGGGTGGCCGCTGCTATAAAATCAAGCCGGCATCAAGGGACCGCCACAAGAGCAGGAGCGACACCTAAACGTGCAACGTCTAAATCGTCTCTTATTTGTGTGCAGATTCCCGCTTTCCCAGCCAACCACTCCTTCCACTATCGTCAGCTACCCTCACCTGCAAGCCGTGTCATCGCTAGTTGCACATGCGGGCTCTGCACCTGCGCATGCCAACCTTCCGGAACAGTGCGGTCACCCTTCCGGTGGCCGCTGCTATAAAATCAAGCCGGCATCAAGGGACCGTCACAAGAGCAGGAGCGACACCGGAACGTGCAACGTCTAAGTCTTCTCTTATTCTTAGAAAACATAGCGCAAAAAGGACACGGACGACACAGAAGTGGACAGATTCCCGCTTACACAGTCAACCACTCATTCCACCCTCGCCTGCTACCCTAACCTGCAAGCCGCATCAACGCCAGTTACACGTGCGAGCTCTGCACCTGAGCATACCAACCTTCCGGAACAGTGCGGTCGCCCTTCCGGTGGCCGCTGCTATAAAATCAAGCCGGCATCAAGGGACCGCCACAAGAACTGCAGCGACAGCGAAACGTGCAACGTCTAAATCTTCTCTTATTTGTGTGCAGATTCCCGCTTACCCAGCCAACCACTCATTTCACCCTCGCCTGCTACACTCACCTGCAAGCCGCAATATCGCCAGTTACACGTGCAGGCTCTGCACCTGCGCATACCAACCTTCCGAAACAGTGCGGTCTCCCTTCCGGTCGCCGCTGCTATAAAATCAAGCCTGCATCAAGGGACCGCCACAAGAGCTGGAGCGACAGCGGAACGTGCAACGTCTAAGTCTTCTCTTATTTGTGTGAAGATTCCCGCTTACGCAGTCAACTACTCCTTCCACCCTCGTCAGCTACCCTCACCTGCAAGCCACATCATCGCCAGTTACGCGTGCGGGCTCTGCACCTGCGCATACCAACCTTCCGGAACAGTGCGATCGCCCTTCCGGTGGCCGCTGCTATAAAATCAAGCCGGCATCTTGGGACCGCCACAAGAGCTGCAGCGACAGCGAAACGTGCAACGTCTAAGTCTTCTCTTATTTGTGTGCAGATTCCCGTTTACCCAGCCAAAAACTCCTTCCACCCTCGACTGCTACCCTCACCTGCAAGCCGCATCATCGCCAGTTACACGTGCGGGCTCTGCACATGCGCATACCAACCTTCCGGAACAGTCCGTTGGCCTTCCAGTGGCCGCTGCTATAAAATGAAGCCGGCATCAAGGGACCGCCACAAGAGCAGGAGCGACACCTAAACGTGTAACGTCTAAATCTTGTCTTATTTGTCTGCAGACTACCGCTTACCCAGCCAACCACTCATTCCACCCTCGCCTGCTACCCTCACTTGCAAGCCGCATCATCGCCATCTGCACATGCGCATACCAACCTTCCGTAACAGTGCGGTCGCCGTTCCGGGGGCCGCTGCTATAAAATCAAGCCGGCATCAAGGGACCGCCACAAGAGCAGGAGCGACACCGGAACGTGAACGTGTAAGTCGTCTCTTATTTTTGTGCAGATTCCCGCTTTCCCAGCCAACCACTCCTTCCACCCTCGACTGCTACCCTCACCTGCAAGCCGCATCATCGCCAGTTACATGTGCGGGCTCTGCACCTGCGCATACCAACCTTCCGGAACAGTGCGGTCGCCCTTCCGGTGGCCGCTGCTATAAAATCAAGCCGGCATCAAGGGACCGCCACAAGAGCAGGAGTGACACCGGAACGTGCAACGTCTAACTCTTCTCTTATTTGTGCGCAGATTCCCGCTTACGCAGTCAACCACTCCTTCCACCCTCGCCAGCTACCCTCACCTGCAAGCCGCATCATCGCCAGTTGCGCGTGCGGGCTCTGCACCTGTTCATACCAACCTTCCGGAACAGTGCGGTCGCCCTTCCGTTGGCCGCTGCTATAAAATCAAACCGGCATCAAGGGACCGCCACAAGAGCAGCAGCGACACCGAAACGTGCAACGTCTAAGGTTTCTCTTATTTGTGTGCAGATTCCCGCTTACCCTGCCAACCACCATTCCACCCTCACCTGGTACCCTCACCTGCAAGCCGCATCATCGCCAGTTACACGTGCGGGCTCTGCACCTGCGCATACCAACCTTCCGGAACAGTGCGGTCGCCCTTCCGGTGGCCGCTGCTATAAAATCAAGCCGGCATCAAGGGACCGCCACAAAAGTAGGAGCGACACCGGAACGTGCAACGTCTAAGTCTTCTCTTATTTGTGCGCAGATTCCCGCTTACCCAGCCAACCACTCATTCCACCCTCGCCTGCTACCCTAACCTGCAAGCCGCATCAACGCCAGTTACACGTGCGAGCTCTGCACCTGAGCATACCAACCTTCCGGAAAAGTGCGGTCGCCCTTCCGGTGGCCGCTGCTATAAATTCACGCCGGCATTAAGGGACCGCCACAAGAGCAGGGGCGACACCGGAACCTGCAATGTCTGTCTTCTCTTCTTTGTGTGCAGATTCCCGCTTTCCCAGCCAACCACTCCTTCCACCCTCGACTGCTACCCTCACCTGCAAGCCGCATCATCGCTAGTTGCACATGCGGGCTCTGCACCTGCGCATCACAACCTTCCGGAACAGTGCGATCGCCCTTCCGGTGGCCGCTTCTATAAAATCAAGTCGGCATCAAGGGACCGCCACAAGAGCAGGAGCGACACCGGAACGTGCAACGTATAAGTCTTTTCTTATTTGTGCGCACATTCCCGCTTACGCAGTCAACCACTCCTTCCACCCTCGCCAGCTACCCTCACCTGCAAGCCGCATCATCGCCAGTTACACGTGCGGGCTCTGCACATGCGCATACCAACCTTCCGGAACAGTTCGTTGGCCTTCCAGTGGCCGCTGCTATAAAATCAAGCCGGCATCAAGGGACCGCCACAAGAGCTGCAGCGACAGCGAAACGTGCAACGTCTAAGTCTTCTCTTATTTGTGTGCAGATTCCCGCTTACCGAGCCAACCACTCGTTCCACCCTCGCCAGCTACCCTCACCTGCAAGTCGCATCGTCGCCAGTTGCACGTGCGGGCTCTGCACCTGCGCATAACAAAACCTTCCGGAACAGTGCGGTCGCCCTTCCGGTGGCCGCTGCTATAAAATCAAGCCGGCATCAAGGGACCGCCACAAGAACTGCAGCGACAGCGAAACGTGCAACGTCTAAGTCTTCTCTCATTTGTGTGCAGATTCCCGCTTACCCAGCCAACCTCTCCTTCCACCCTCGCCAGCTACCCTCACCTGCAAGCCGCATCATCGCCAGTTGCACGTGCGGGCTCTGCACCTGCGCATACCAACCTTCCGGAACAGTGCGGTAGCCCTTCCAGTGGCCGCTGCTATAAAATCAAGCCGGCATCAAGGGACCGCCACAAGAGCAGGAGCGACACCGGGACGTGCAACGTCTAAGTCTTCTCTTATTTGTGCGCAGATTCCAGCTTTCCCAGCCAACCACTCCTTCCACCCTCGACTGCTACCCTCACCTGCAAGCCGCATCATCACCAGTTACACGTGCGGGCTCTGCTCCTGCGCATACCAACCTTCCGGAACAGTGCGGTCGCCTTTCCGGCGGCCGCTGATATAAAATCAAGCCGGCATCAAGGGACCGCCACAAGAGCAGGAGCGACACCGAAACGTGCAACGTCTAAGTCTTCTCTTATTTTTGTGCAGATTCCCGCTTACGCAGTCAACCACTCCTTCCACTATCGCCAGCTACCCTCACCTGCAAGCCGCATCATCGCCAGTTACACGTGCGGGCTCTGCACCTGCGCATACCAACCTTCCGGAACAGTGCGGTCGCCGTTCCTGGGGGCCGCTGCTATAAAATCAAGCCGGCATCAACGGACCGCCACCAGAGCAGGAGCGACACCGAAACGTTCAACGTCAAAGTCTTCTCTTATTTGTGTGCAGATTCCCGCTTACCCAGCCAACCACTCATTCCAGCCTCGCCTGCTACCCTAACCTGCAAGCCGCATCAACGCCAGTTACACGTGCGAGCTCTGCACCTGAGCATACCAACCTTCCGGAACAGTGTGGTCGCCCTTCCGGTGGCCGCTGCTATAAATTCACGCCGGCATTAAGGGACCGCCACAAGAGCAGGGGCGACACCGGAACCAGCAACGTCTAAGTCTTCTCTTATTTTTGTGCAGATTCCCGCTTTCCCAGCCAACTACTCCTTCCACCCTCGACTGCTACCCTCACCTGCAAGCCGCATCATCGCCAGTTACAAGTGCGGGCTCTGCACCTGCGCATACCAACCTTCCGGAACAGTGCGGTCGCCCTTCCGGTGGCCGCTGCTATAAAATCAAGCCGGCATCAAGGGACCGCCACAAGAGCAGGAGTGACACCGGAACGTGCAACGTCTAACTCTTCTCTTATTTGTGCGCAGATTCCCGCTTACGCAGTCAACCACTCCTTCCACCCTCGCCAGCTACCCTCACCTGCAAGCCGCATCATCGCCAGTTGCGCGTGCGGGCTCTGCACCTGTTCATACCAACCTTCCGGAACAGTGCGGTCGCCCTTCCGATGGCCGCTGCTATAAAATCAAACCGGCATCAAGGGACCGCCACAAGAGCAGCAGCGACACCGAAACGTGCAACGTCTAAGGTTTCTCTTATTTGTGTGCAGATTCCCGCTTACCCTGCCAACCATCATTCCACCCTCACCTGCTACCCTCACCTGCAAGCCGCATCATCGCCAGTTACACGTGCGGGCTTTGCACCTGCGCATACCATCCTTCCGGAACAGTGCGGTCGCCCTTCGGGTGGCCGCTGCTATAAAATCAAGCCGGCATCAAGGGACCGCCACAAGAGCAGGAGCGACAGCAAAACGTGCAACGTCTAAGTCTTCTCTTATTTGTGTGCAGATTCCCGCTTACGCAGTCAACCACTCCTTCCACTATCCCCAGCTACCCTCACCTGCAAGCCGTATCATAGCTAGTTGCACATGCGGGCTCTGCACCTGCGCATACCAAACTTCCGGAACAGTGCGGTCGCCCTTCCGGTGGCCGCTGCTATAAAATCAAGCCGGCATCAAGGGACCGCCACAAAAGTAGGAGCGACACCGGAACGTGCAACGTCTAAGTCTTCTCTTATTTGTGCGCAGATTCCCGCTTACCCAGCCAACCACTCATTCCACCCTCGCATGCTACCCTAACCTGCAAGCCGCATCAACGCCAGTTACACGTGCGAGCTCTGCACCTGAGCATACCAACCTTCCGGAACAGTGCGGTCGCCCTTCCGGTGGCCGCTGCTATAAATTCACGCCGGCATTAAGGGACCGCCACAAGAGCAGGGGCGACACCGGAACCTGCAACGTCTAAGTCTTCTCTTCTTTGTGTGCAGATTCCCGCTTTCCCAGCCAACCACTCCTTCCACCCTCGACTGCTACCCTCACCTGCAAGCCGCATCATCGCTAGTTGCACATGCGGGCTCTGCACCTGCGCATACCAACCTTCCGGAACAGTACGGTCGCCCTTCCGGTGGCCGCTGCTATAAAATCAAGCCGGCATCAAGGGACCGCCACAAGAGCAGGAGTGACACCGGAACGTGCAACGTCTAACTCTTCTCTTATTTGTGCGCAGATTCCCGCTTACGCAGTCAACCACTCCTTCCACTATCCCCAGCTACCCTCACCTGCAAGCCGTATCATAGCTAGTTGCACATGCGGGCTCTGCACCTGCGCATACCAACCTTCCGGAACAGTGCGGTCGCCCTTCCGGTGGCCGCTGCTATAAAATGAAGCCGGCATCAAGGGACCGCCACAAGAGCAGGAGCGACACCTAAACGTGTAACGTCTAAATCTTGTCTTATTTGTCTGCAGACTACCGCTTACCCAGCCAACCACTCATTCCACCCTCGCCTGCTACCCTCACTTGCAAGCCGCATCATCGCCATCTGCACATGCGCATACCAACCTTCCGTAACAGTGCGGTCGCCGTTCCGGGGGCCGCTGCTATAAAATCAAGCCGGCATCAAGGGACCGCCACAAGAGCAGGAGCGACACCGGAACGTGAACGTGTAAGTCGTCTCTTATTTTTGTGCAGATTCCCGCTTTCCCAGCCAACCACTCCTTCCACCCTCGACTGCTACCCTCACCTGCAAGCCGCATCATCGCCAGTTACATGTGCGGGCTCTGCACCTGCGCATACCAACCTTCCGGAACAGTGCGGTCGCCCTTCCGGTGGCCGCTGCTATAAAATCAAGCCGGCATCAAGGGACCGCCACAAGAGCAGGAGTGACACCGGAACGTGCAACGTCTAACTCTTCTCTTATTTGTGCGCAGATTCCCGCTTACGCAGTCAACCACTCCTTCCACCCTCGCCAGCTACCCTCACCTGCAAGCCGCATCATCGCCAGTTGCGCGTGCGGGCTCTGCACCTGTTCATACCAACCTTCCGGAACAGTGCGGTCGCCCTTCCGTTGGCCGCTGCTATAAAATCAAACCGGCATCAAGGGACCGCCACAAGAGCAGCAGCGACACCGAAACGTGCAACGTCTAAGGTTTCTCTTATTTGTGTGCAGATTCCCGCTTACCCTGCCAACCACCATTCCACCCTCACCTGGTACCCTCACCTGCAAGCCGCATCATCGCCAGTTACACGTGCGGGCTTTGCACCTGCGCATACCATCCTTCCGGAACAGTGCGGTCGCCCTTCGGGTGGCCGCTGCTATAAAATCAAGCCGGCATCAAGGGACCGCCACAAGAGCAGGAGCGACAGCAAAACGTGCAACGTCTAAGTCTTCTCTTATTTGTGTGCAGATTCCCGCTTACGCAGTCAACCACTCCTTCCACTATCCCCAGCTACCCTCACCTGCAAGCCGTATCATAGCTAGTTGCGCATGCGGGCTCTGCACCTTCGCATACCAACCTTCCGGAACAGTGCGGTCGCCCTTCCGGTGGCCGCTGCTATAAAATCAAGCCGGCATCAAGGGACCGCCACAAAAGTAGGAGCGACACCGGAACGTGCAACGTCTAAGTCTTCTCTTATTTGTGCGCAGATTCCCGCTTACCCAGCCAACCACTCATTCCACCCTCGCCTGCTACCCTAACCTGCAAGCCGCATCAACGCCAGTTACACGTGCGAGCTCTGCACCTGAGCATACCAACCTTCCGGAAAAGTGCGGTCGCCCTTCCGGTGGCCGCTGCTATAAATTCACGCCGGCATTAAGGGACCGCCACAAGAGCAGGGGCGACACCGGAACCTGCAATGTCTGTCTTCTCTTCTTTGTGTGCAGATTCCCGCTTTCCCAGCCAACCACTCCTTCCACCCTCGACTGCTACCCTCACCTGCAAGCCGCATCATCGCTAGTTGCACATGCGGGCTCTGCACCTGCGCATCACAACCTTCCGGAACAGTGCGATCGCCCTTCCGGTGGCCGCTTCTATAAAATCAAGTCGGCATCAAGGGACCGCCACAAGAGCAGGAGCGACACCGGAACGTGCAACGTATAAGTCTTTTCTTATTTGTGCGCACATTCCCGCTTACGCAGTCAACCACTCCTTCCACCCTCGCCAGCTACCCTCACCTGCAAGCCGCATCATCGCCAGTTACACGTGCGGGCTCTGCACATGCGCATACCAACCTTCCGGAACAGTTCGTTGGCCTTCCAGTGGCCGCTGCTATAAAATCAAGCCGGCATCAAGGGACCGCCACAAGAGCTGCAGCGACAGCGAAACGTGCAACGTCTAAGTCTTCTCTTATTTGTGTGCAGATTCCCGCTTACCGAGCCAACCACTCGTTCCACCCTCGCCAGCTACCCTCACCTGCAAGTCGCATCGTCGCCAGTTGCACGTGCGGGCTCTGCACCTGCGCATAACAAAACCTTCCGGAACAGTGCGGTCGCCCTTCCGGTGGCCGCTGCTATAAAATCAAGCCGGCATCAAGGGACCGCCACAAGAACTGCAGCGACAGCGAAACGTGCAACGTCTAAGTCTTCTCTCATTTGTGTGCAGATTCCCGCTTACCCAGCCAACCTCTCCTTCCACCCTCGCCAGCTACCCTCACCTGCAAGCCGCATCATCGCCAGTTGCACGTGCGGGCTCTGCACCTGCGCATACCAACCTTCCGGAACAGTGCGGTAGCCCTTCCAGTGGCCGCTGCTATAAAATCAAGCCGGCATCAAGGGACCGCCACAAGAGCAGGAGCGACACCGGGACGTGCAACGTCTAAGTCTTCTCTTATTTGTGCGCAGATTCCAGCTTTCCCAGCCAACCACTCCTTCCACCCTCGACTGCTACCCTCACCTGCAAGCCGCATCATCACCAGTTACACGTGCGGGCTCTGCTCCTGCGCATACCAACCTTCCGGAACAGTGCGGTCGCCTTTCCGGCGGCCGCTGATATAAAATCAAGCCGGCATCAAGGGACCGCCACAAGAGCAGGAGCGACACCGAAACGTGCAACGTCTAAGTCTTCTCTTATTTTTGTGCAGATTCCCGCTTACGCAGTCAACCACTCCTTCCACTATCGCCAGCTACCCTCACCTGCAAGCCGCATCATCGCCAGTTACACGTGCGGGCTCTGCACCTGCGCATACCAACCTTCCGGAACAGTGCGGTCGCCGTTCCTGGGGGCCGCTGCTATAAAATCAAGCCGGCATCAACGGACCGCCACCAGAGCAGGAGCGACACCGAAACGTTCAACGTCAAAGTCTTCTCTTATTTGTGTGCAGATTCCCGCTTACCCAGCCAACCACTCATTCCAGCCTCGCCTGCTACCCTAACCTGCAAGCCGCATCAACGCCAGTTACACGTGCGAGCTCTGCACCTGAGCATACCAACCTTCCGGAACAGTGTGGTCGCCCTTCCGGTGGCCGCTGCTATAAATTCACGCCGGCATTAAGGGACCGCCACAAGAGCAGGGGCGACACCGGAACCAGCAACGTCTAAGTCTTCTCTTATTTTTGTGCAGATTCCCGCTTTCCCAGCCAACTACTCCTTCCACCCTCGACTGCTACCCTCACCTGCAAGCCGCATCATCGCCAGTTACAAGTGCGGGCTCTGCACCTGCGCATACCAACCTTCCGGAACAGTGCGGTCGCCCTTCCGGTGGCCGCTGCTATAAAATCAAGCCGGCATCAAGGGACCGCCACAAGAGCAGGAGTGACACCGGAACGTGCAACGTCTAACTCTTCTCTTATTTGTGCGCAGATTCCCGCTTACGCAGTCAACCACTCCTTCCACCCTCGCCAGCTACCCTCACCTGCAAGCCGCATCATCGCCAGTTGCGCGTGCGGGCTCTGCACCTGTTCATACCAACCTTCCGGAACAGTGCGGTCGCCCTTCCGTTGGCCGCTGCTACAAAATCAAACCGGCATCAAGGGACCGCCACAAGAGCAGCAGCGACACCGAAACGTGCAACGTCTAAGGTTTCTCTTATTTGTGTGCAGATTCCCGCTTACCCTGCCAACCATCATTCCACCCTCACCTGCTACCCTCACCTGCAAGCCGCATCATCGCCAGTTACACGTGCGGGCTTTGCACCTGCGCATACCATCCTTCCGGAACAGTGCGGTCGCCCTTCGGGTGGCCGCTGCTATAAAATCAAGCCGGCATCAAGGGACCGCCACAAGAGCAGGAGCGACAGCAAAACGTGCAACGTCTAAGTCTTCTCTTATTTGTGTGCAGATTCCCGCTTACGCAGTCAACCACTCCTTCCACTATCCCCAGCTACCCTCACCTGCAAGCCGTATCATAGCTAGTTGCACATGCGGGCTCTGCACCTGCGCATACCAACCTTCCGGAACAGTGCGGTCGCCCTTCCGGTGGCCGCTGCTATAAAATCAAGCCGGCATCAAGGGACCGCCACAAAAGTAGGAGCGACACCGGAACGTGCAACGTCTAAGTCTTCTCTTATTTGTGCGCAGATTCCCGCTTACCCAGCCAACCACTCATTCCACCCTCGCATGCTACCCTAACCTGCAAGCCGCATCAACGCCAGTTACACGTGCGAGCTCTGCACCTGAGCATACCAACCTTCCGGAACAGTGCGGTCGCCCTTCCGGTGGCCGCTGCTATAAATTCACGCCGGCATTAAGGGACCGCCACAAGAGCAGGGGCGACACCGGAACCTGCAACGTCTAAGTCTTCTCTTCTTTGTGTGCAGATTCCCGCTTTCCCAGCCAACCACTCCTTCCACCCTCGACTGCTACCCTCACCTGCAAGCCGCATCATCGCTAGTTGCACATGCGGGCTCTGCACCTGCGCATACCAACCTTCCGGAACAGTACGGTCGCCCTTCCGGTGGCCGCTGCTATAAAATCAAGCCGGCATCAAGGGACCGCCACAAGAGCAGGAGTGACACCGGAACGTGCAACGTCTAACTCTTCTCTTATTTGTGCGCAGATTCCCGCTTACGCAGTCAACCACTCCTTCCACCCTCGCCAGCTACCCTCACCTGCAAGCCGCATCATCACCAGTTGCGCGTGCGGGCTCTGCACCTGTGCATATCAACCATCCGGAACAGTGCGGTTGCCCTTCCGGTGGCCGCTGCTATAAAACCAAGCCCGCATCAAGGGAGCGCCACAAGAGCAGGAGCGACAACGAAACGTACAACGTCTAAGTCTACTCTTATTTGTGTCCAGATTCCCGCTTACCCACCCAACCACTCATTCCACCCTCGTCTGCTACCCTCACCTGCAAGCCGCATCATCACCAGTTACACGTGCGGGCTCTGCACCTGCGCATACCAACCTTCCGGAACAGTGCGGTCGCCCTTCCGGTGGCCGCTGCTATAAAATCAAACCGGCATCAAGGGACCGCCACAAGAGCAGCAGCGACACCGAAACGTGCAACGTCTAAGGTTTCTCTTATTTGTGTGCAGATTCCCGCTTACCCTGCCAACCATCATTCCACCCTCACCTGCTACCCTCACCTGCAAGCCGCATCATCGCCAGTTACACGTGCGGGCTTTGCACCTGCGCATACCATCCTTCCGGAACAGTGCGGTCGCCCTTCCAGTGGCCGCTGCTATAAAATCAAGCCGGCATCAAGGGACCGCCACAAGAGCAGGAGCGACACCGGGACGTGCAACGTCTAAGTCTTCTCTTATTTGTGCGCAGATTCCAGCTTTCCCAGCCAACCACTCCTTCCACCCTCGACTGCTACCCTCACCTGCAAGCCGCATCATCACCAGTTACACGTGCGGGCTCTGCTCCTGCGCATACCAACCTTCCGGAACAGTGCGGTCGCCATTCCGGCGGCCGCTGATATAAAATCAAGCCGGCATCAAGGGACCGCCACAAGAGCAGGAGCGACACCGAAACGTGCAACGTCTAAGTCTTCTCTTATTTTTGTGCAGATTCCCGCTTACGCAGTCAACCACTCCTTCCACTATCGCCAGCTACCCTCACCTGCAAGCCGTATCATAGCTAGTTGCACATGCGGGCTCTGCACCTGCGCATACCAACCTTCCGGAACAGTGCGGTCGCCCTTCCGGTGGCCGCTGTTATAAAATCAAACCGGCATCAAGGGACCGCCACAAGAGCAGGAGCGACACCGGAATGTGCAACGTCTAAGTCTTCTCTTATTTGTGCGCAGATTCCCGCTTACGCAGTCAACCACTCCTTCCACCCTCGCCAGATACCCTCACCTGCAAGCCGCATCATCGCCAGTTACACGTGCGGGCTCTGCACCTGCGCATACCAACCTTCCGGAACAGTGCGGTCGCCGTTCCTGGGGGCCGCTGCTATAAAATCAAGCCGGCATCAACGGACCGCCACAAGAGCAGGAGCGACACCGAAACGTTCAACGTCAGTCTTCTCTTATTTGTGTGCAGATTCCCGCTTACCCAGCCAACCACTCATTCCAGCCTCGCCTGCTACCCTAACCTGCAAGCCGCATCAACGCCAGTTACACGTGCGAGCTCTGCACCTGAGCATACCAACCTTCCGGAACAGTGTGGTCGCCCTTCCGGTGGCCGCTGCTATAAATTCACGCCGGCATTAAGGGACCGCCACAAGAGCAGGGGCGACACCGGAACCTGCAACGTCTAAGTCTTCTCTTCTTTGTGCGCAGATTCCCGCTTACCCAGCCAACCACTCATTCCACCCTCGCCAGCTACCCTCGCCTGCAAGCCGCATCATCGCCAGTTGCGCGTGCGGGCTCTGCACCTGTGCCTATCAACCATCCGGAACAGTGCGGTTGCCCTTCCGGTGGCCGCTGGTATAAAATCAAGCCGGCATCAAGGGAGCGCCACAAGAGCAGGAGCGACAACGAAACGTACAACGTCTAAGTCTACTCTTATTTGTGTCCAGATTCCCGCTTACCCAGCCAACCACTCATTCCACCCTCGTCTGCTACCCTCCCCTGCAAGCCGCATCATCGCCATTTACACGTGCGGGCTCTGCACCTGCGCATACCAACCTTCCGGAACAGTGCGGTCGCCCTTCCGGTGGCCGCTGCTATAAAATCAAACCGGCATCAAGGGACCGCCACAAGAGCAGCAGCGACACCGAAACGTGCAACGTCTAAGGTTTCTCTTATTTGTGTGCAGATTCCCGCTTACCCTGCCAACCATCATTCCACCCTCACCTGCTACCCTCACCTGCAAGCCGCATCATCGCCAGTTACACGTGCGGGCTTTGCACCTGCGCATACCATCCTTCCGGAACAGTGCGGTCGCCCTTCGGGTGGCCGCTGCTATAAAATCAAGCCGGCATCAAGGGACCGCCACAAGAGCAGGAGCGACAGCAAAACGTGCAACGTCTAAGTCTTCTCTTATTTGTGTGCAGATTCCCGCTTACGCAGTCAACCACTCCTTCCACTATCCCCAGCTACCCTCACCTGCAAGCCGTATCATAGCTAGTTGCACATGCGGGCTCTGCACCTGCGCATACCAACCTTCCGGAACAGTGCGGTCGCCCTTCCGGTGGCCGCTGCTATAAAATCAAGCCGGCATCAAGGGACCGCAACAAAAGTAGGAGCGACACCGGAACGTGCAACGTCTAAGTCTTCTCTTATTTGTGCGCAGATTCCCGCTTACCCAGCCAACCACTCATTCCACCCTCGACTGCTACCCTCACCTGCAAGCCGCATCAACGCCAGTTACACGTGCGAGCTCTGCACCTGAGCATACCAACCTTCCGGAACAGTGCGGTCGCCCTTCCGGTGGCCGCTGCTATAAATTCACGCCGGCATTAAGGGACCGCCACAAGAGCAGGGGCGACACCGGAACCTGCAACGTCTAAGTCTTCTCTTCTTTGTGTGCAGATTCCCGCTTTCCCAGCCAACCACTCCTTCCACCCTCGACTGCTACCCTCACCTGCAAGCCGCATCAACGCCAGTTACACGTGCGAGCTCTGCACCTGAGCATACCAACCTTCCGGAACAGTGCGATCGCCCTTCCGGTGGCCGCTTCTATAAAATCAAGTCGGCATCAAGGGACCGCCACAAGAGCAGGAGCGACACCGGAACGTGCAACGTATAAGTCTTTTCTTATTTGTGCGCACATTCCCGCTTACGCAGTCAACCACTCCTTCCACCCTCGCCAGCTACCCTCACCTGCAAGCCGCATCATCGCCAGTTACACGTGCGGGCTCTGCACATGCGCATACCAACCTTCCGGAACAGTTCGTTGGCCTTCCAGTGGCCGCTGCTATAAAATCAAGCCGGCATCAAGGGACCGCCACAAGAGCTGCAGCGACAGCGAAACGTGCAACGTCTAAGTCTTCTCTTATTTGTGTGCAGATTCCCGCTTACCGAGCCAACCACTCGTTCCACCCTCGCCAGCTACCCTCACCTGCAAGTCGCATCGTCGCCAGTTGCACGTGCGGGCTCTGCACCTGCGCATAACAAAACCTTCCGGAACAGTGCGGTCGCCCTTCCGGTGGCCGCTGCTATAAAATCAAGCCGGCATCAAGGGACCGCCACAAGAACTGCAGCGACAGCGAAACGTGCAACGTCTAAGTCTTCTCTCATTTGTGTCCAGATTCCCGCTTACCCAGCCAACCACTCATTCCACCCTCGCCAGCTACCCTCACCTGCAAGCCGCATCATCACCAGTTACACGTGCGGGCTCTGCTCCTGCGCATACCAACCTTCCGGAACAGTGCGGTCGCCTTTCCGGCGGCCGCTGATATAAAATCAAGCCGGCATCAAGGGACCGCCACAAGAGCAGGAGCGACACCGGGACGTGCAACGTCTAAGTCTTCTCTTATTTGTGCGCAGATTCCAGCTTTCCCAGCCAACCACTCCTTCCACCCTCGACTGCTACCCTCACCTGCAAGCCGCATCATCACCAGTTACACGTGCGGGCTCTGCTCCTGCGCATACCAACCTTCCGGAACAGTGCGGTCGCCTTTCCGGCGGCCGCTGATATAAAATCAAGCCGGCATCAAGGGACCGCCACAAGAGCAGGAGCGACACCGAAACGTGCAACGTCTAAGTCTTCTCTTATTTTTGTGCAGATTCCCGCTTACGCAGTCAACCACTCCTTCCACTATAGCCAGCTACCCTCACCTGCAAGCCGTATCATCGCTAGTTGCACATGCGGGCTCTGCACCTGCGCATACCAACCTTCCGGAACAGTGCGGTCGCCCTTCCGGTGGCCGCTGTTATAAAATCAAACCGGCATCAAGGGACCGCCACAAGAGCAGGAGCGACACCGGAATGTGCAACGTCTAAGTCTTCTCTTATTTGTGCGCAGATTCCCGCTTACGCAGTCAACCACTCCTTCCACCCTCGCCAGATACCCTCACCTGCAAGCCGCATCATCGCCATTTACACGTGCGGGCTCTGCACCTGCGCATACCAACCTTCCGGAACAGTGCGGTCGCCCTTCCGGTGGCCGCTGCTATAAAATCAAACCGGCATCAAGGGCCCGCCACAAGAGCAGCAGCGACACCGAAACGTGCAACGTCTAAGGTTTCTCTTATTTGTGTGCAGATTCCCGCTTACCCTGCCAACCATCATTCCAGCCTCACCTGCTACCCTCACCTGCAAGCCGCATCATCGCCAGTTACACGTGCGGGCTTTGCACCTGCGCATACCATCCTTCCGGAACAGTGCGGTCGCCCTTCGGGTGGCCGCTGCTATAAAATCAAGCCGGCATCAAGGGACCGCCACAAGAGCAGGAGCGACAGCAAAACGTGCAACGTCTAAGTCTTCTCTTATTTGTGTGCAGATTCCCGCTTACGCAGTCAACCACTCCTTCCACTATCCCCAGCTACCCTCACCTGCAAGCCGTATCATAGCTAGTTGCACATGCGGGCTCTGCACCTGCGCATACCAACCTTCCGGAACAGTGCGGTCGCCCTTCCGGTGGCCGCTGCTATAAAATCAAGCCGGCATCAAGGGACCGCCACAAAAGTAGGAGCGACACCGGAACGTGCAACGTCTAAGTCTTCTCTTATTTGTGCGCAGATTCCCGCTTACCCAGCCAACCACTCATTCCACCCTCGACTGCTACCCTCACCTGCAAGCCGCATCATCGCCAGTTACACGTGCGGGCTCTGCACCTGCGCATACCAACCTTCCGGAACAGTGCGGTCGCCGTTCCTGGGGGCCGCTGCTATAAAATCAAGCCGGCATCAACGGACCGCCACAAGAGCAGGAGCGACACCGAAACGTTCAACGTCAAAGTCTTCTCTTATTTGTGTGCAGATTCCCGCTTACCCAGCCAACCACTCATTCCAGCCTCGCCTGCTACCCTAACCTGCAAGCCGCATCAACGCCAGTTACACGTGCGAGCTCTGCACCTGCGCATAACAAAACCTTCCGGAACAGTGCGGTCGCCCTTCCGGTGGCCGCTGCTATAAAATCAAGCCGGCATCAAGGGACCGCCACAAGAACTGCAGCGACAGCGAAACGTGCAACGTCTAAGTCTTCTCTTATTTGTGCGCAGATTCCCGCTTACGCAGTCAACCACTCCTTCCACCCTCGCCAGATACCCTCACCTGCAAGCCGCATCATCGCCATTTACACGTGCGGGCTCTGCACCTGCGCATACCAACCTTCCGGAACAGTGCGGTCGCCCTTCCGGTGGCCGCTGCTATAAAATCAAACCGGCATCAAGGGACCGCCACAAGAGCAGCAGCGACACCGAAACGTGCAACGTCTAAGGTTTCTCTTATTTGTGTGCAGATTCCCGCTTACCCTGCCAACCATCATTCCACCCTCACCTGCTACCCTCACCTGCAAGCCGCATCATCGCCAGTTACACGTGCGGGCTTTGCACCTGCGCATACCATCCTTCCGGAACAGTGCGGTCGCCCTTCGGGTGGCCGCTGCTATAAAATCAAGCCGGCATCAAGGGACCGCCACAAGAGCAGGAGCGACAGCAAAACGTGCAACGTCTAAGTCTTCTCTTATTTGTGTGCAGATTCCCGCTTACGCAGTCAACCACTCCTTCCACTATCCCCAGCTACCCTCACCTGCAAGCCGTATCATAGCTAGTTGCACATGCGGGCTCTGCACCTGCGCATACCAACCTTCCGGAACAGTGCGGTCGCCCTTCCGGTGGCCGCTGCTATAAAATCAAGCCGGCATCAAGGGACCGCCACAAAAGTAGGAGCGACACCGGAACGTGCAACGTCTAAGTCTTCTCTTATTTGTGCGCAGATTCCCGCTTACCCAGCCAACCACTCATTCCACCCTCGACTGCTACCCTCACCTGCAAGCCGCATCAACGCCAGTTACACGTGCGAGCTCTGCACCTGAGCATACCAACCTTCCGGAACAGTGCGGTCGCCCTTCCGGTGGCCGCTGCTATAAATTCACGCCGGCATTAAGGGACCGCCACAAGAGCAGGGGCGACACCAGAACCTGCAACGTCTAAGTCTTCTCTTCTTTGTGTGCAGATTCCCGCTTTCCCAGCCAACCACTCCTTCCACCCTCGACTGCTACCCTCACCTGCAAGCCGCATCATCGCTAGTTGCACATGCGGGCTCTGCACCTGCGCATCACAACCTTCCGGAACAGTGCGATCGCCCTTCCGGTGGCCGCTTCTATAAAATCAAGTCGGCATCAAGGGACCGCCACAAGAGCAGGCGCGACACCGGAACGTGCAACGTATAAGTCTTTTCTTATTTGTGCGCACATTCCCGCTTACGCAGTCAACCACTCCTTCCACCCTCGCCAGCTACCCTCACCAGCAAGCCGCATCATCGCCAGTTACACGTGCATGCTCTGCACATGCGCATACCAACCTTCCGGAACAGTTCGTTGGCCTTCCAGTGGCCGCTGCTATAAAATCAAGCCGGCATCAAGGGACCGCCACAAGAGCTGCAGCGACAGCGAAACGTGCAACGTCTAAGCCTTCTCTTATTTGTGTGCAGATTCCCGCTTACCGAGCCAACCACTCGTTCCACCCTCGCCAGCTACCCTCACCTGCAAGTCGCATCGTCGCCAGTTGCACGTGCGGGCTCTGCACCTGCGCATAACAAAACCTTCCGGAACAGTGCGGTCGCCCTTCCGGTGGCCGCTGCTATAAAATCAAGCCGGCATCAAGGGACCGCCACAAGAACTGCAGCGACAGCGAAACGTGCAACGTCTAAGTCTTCTCTCATTTGTGTGCAGATTCCCGCTTACCCAGCCAACCTCTCCTTCCACCCTCGCCAGCTACCCTCACCTGCAAACCGCATCATCGCCAGTTGCACGTGCGGGCTCTACACCTGCGCATACCAACCTTCCGGAACAGTGCGGTCGCCCTTCCAGTGGCCGCTGCTATAAAATCAAGCCGGCATCAAGGGACCGCCACAAGAGCAGGAGCGACACCGGGACGTGCAACGTCTAAGTCTTCTCTTATTTGTGCGCAGATTCCAGCTTTCCCAGCCAACCACTCCTTCCACCCTCGACTGCTACCCTCACCTGCAAGCCGCATCATCACCAGTTACACGTGCGGGCTCTGCTCCTGCGCATACCAACCTTCCGGAACAGTGCGGTCGCCTTTCCGGCGGCCGCTGATATAAAATCAAGCCGGCATCAAGGGACCGCCACAAGAGCAGGAGCGACACCGAAACGTGCAACGTCTAAGTCTTCTCTTATTTGTGCGCAGATTCCCGCTTACCCAGCCAACCACTCATTCCGCCCTCGCCTGCTACCCTAACCTGCAAGCCGCATCAACGCCAGTTACACGTGCGAGCTCTGCACCTGAGCATACCAACCTTCCGGAACAGTGCGGTCGCCCTTCCGGTGGCCGCTGCTATAAATTCACGCCGGCATTAAGGGACCGCCACAAGACCAGGGGCGACACCGGAACCTGCAACGTCTAAGTCTTCTCTTCTTTGTGTGCAGATTCCCGCTTTCCCAACCAACCACTCCTTCCACCCTCGACTGCTACCCTCACCTGCAAGCCGCATCATCGCTAGTTGCACATGCGGGCTCTGCACCTGCGCATCACAACCTTCCGGAACAGTGCGATCGCCCTTCCGGTGGCCGCTTCTATAAAATCAAGTCGGCATCAAGGGACCGCCACAAGAGCAGGAGCGACACCGGAACGTGCAACGTATAAGTCTTTTCTTATTTGTGCGCACATTCCCGCTTACGCAGTCAACCACTCCTTCCACCCTCGCCAGCTACCCTCACCTGCAAGCCGCATCATCGCCAGTTACACGTGCGGGCTCTGCACATGCGCATACCAACCTTCCGGAACAGTTCGTTGGCCTTCCAGTGGCCGCTGCTATAAAATCAAGCCGGCATCAAGGGACCGCCACAAGAGCTGCAGCGACAGCGAAACGTGCAACGTCTAAGTCTTCTCTTATTTGTGTGCAGATTCCCGCTTACCGAGCCAACCACTCGTTCCACCCTCGCCAGCTACCCTCACCTGCAAGTCGCATCGTCGCCAGTTGCACGTGCGGGCTCTGCACCTGCGCATAACAAAACCTTCCGGAACAGTGCGGTCGCCCTTCCGGTGGCCGCTGCTATAAAATCAAGCCGGCATCAAGGGACCGCCACAAGAACTGCAGCGACAGCGAAACGTGCAACGTCTAAGTCTTCTCTCATTTGTGTGCAGATTCCCGCTTACCCAGCCAACCTCTCCTTCCACCCTCGCCAGCTACCCTCACCTGCAAGCCGCATCATCGCCAGTTGCACGTGCGGGCTCTGCACCTGCGCATACCAACCTTCCGGAACAGTGCGGTAGCCCTTCCAGTGGCCGCTGCTATAAAATCAAGCCGGCATCAAGGGACCGCCACAAGAGCAGGAGCGACACCGGGACGTGCAACGTCTAAGTCTTCTCTTATTTGTGCGCAGATTCCAGCTTTCCCAGCCAACCACTCCTTCCACCCTCGACTGCTACCCTCACCTGCAAGCCGCATCATCACCAGTTACACGTGCGGGCTCTGCTCCTGCGCATACCAACCTTCCGGAACAGTGCGGTCGCCTTTCCGGCGGCCGCTGATATAAAATCAAGCCGGCATCAAGGGACCGCCACAAGAGCAGGAGCGACACCGAAACGTGCAACGTCTAAGTCTTCTCTTATTTTTGTGCAGATTCCCGCTTACGCAGTCAACCACTCCTTCCACTATCGCCAGCTACCCTCACCTGCAAGCCGCATCATCGCCAGTTACACGTGCGGGCTCTGCACCTGCGCATACCAACCTTCCGGAACAGTGCGGTCGCCGTTCCTGGGGGCCGCTGCTATAAAATCAAGCCGGCATCAACGGACCGCCACCAGAGCAGGAGCGACACCGAAACGTTCAACGTCAAAGTCTTCTCTTATTTGTGTGCAGATTCCCGCTTACCCAGCCAACCACTCATTCCAGCCTCGCCTGCTACCCTAACCTGCAAGCCGCATCAACGCCAGTTACACGTGCGAGCTCTGCACCTGAGCATACCAACCTTCCGGAACAGTGTGGTCGCCCTTCCGGTGGCCGCTGCTATAAATTCACGCCGGCATTAAGGGACCGCCACAAGAGCAGGGGCGACACCGGAACCAGCAACGTCTAAGTCTTCTCTTATTTTTGTGCAGATTCCCGCTTTCCCAGCCAACTACTCCTTCCACCCTCGACTGCTACCCTCACCTGCAAGCCGCATCATCGCCAGTTACAAGTGCGGGCTCTGCACCTGCGCATACCAACCTTCCGGAACAGTGCGGTCGCCCTTCCGGTGGCCGCTGCTATAAAATCAAGCCGGCATCAAGGGACCGCCACAAGAGCAGGAGTGACACCGGAACGTGCAACGTCTAACTCTTCTCTTATTTGTGCGCAGATTCCCGCTTACGCAGTCAACCACTCCTTCCACCCTCGCCAGCTACCCTCACCTGCAAGCCGCATCATCGCCAGTTGCGCGTGCGGGCTCTGCACCTGTTCATACCAACCTTCCGGAACAGTGCGGTCGCCCTTCCGTTGGCCGCTGCTATAAAATCAAACCGGCATCAAGGGACCGCCACAAGAGCAGCAGCGACACCGAAACGTGCAACGTCTAAGGTTTCTCTTATTTGTGTGCAGATTCCCGCTTACCCTGCCAACCATCATTCCACCCTCACCTGCTACCCTCACCTGCAAGCCGCATCATCGCCAGTTACACGTGCGGGCTTTGCACCTGCGCATACCATCCTTCCGGAACAGTGCGGTCGCCCTTCGGGTGGCCGCTGCTATAAAATCAAGCCGGCATCAAGGGACCGCCACAAGAGCAGGAGCGACAGCAAAACGTGCAACGTCTAAGTCTTCTCTTATTTGTGTGCAGATTCCCGCTTACGCAGTCAACCACTCCTTCCACTATCCCCAGCTACCCTCACCTGCAAGCCGTATCATAGCTAGTTGCACATGCGGGCTCTGCACCTGCGCATACCAACCTTCCGGAACAGTGCGGTCGCCCTTCCGGTGGCCGCTGCTATAAAATCAAGCCGGCATCAAGGGACCGCCACAAAAGTAGGAGCGACACCGGAACGTGCAACGTCTAAGTCTTCTCTTCTTTGTGTGCAGATTCCCGCTTTCCCAGCCAACCACTCCTTCCACCCTCGACTGCTACCCTCACCTGCAAGCCGCATCATCGCTAGTTGCACATGCGGGCTCTGCACCTGCGCATCACAACCTTCCGGAACAGTGCGATCGCCCTTCCGGTAGCCGCTTCTATAAAATCAAGTCGGCATCAAGGGACCGCCACAAGAGCAGGAGCGACACCGGAATGTGCAACGTCTAAGTCTTCTCTTATTTGTGCGCAGATTCCCGCTTACGCAGTCAACCACTCCTTCCACCCTCGCCAGATACCCTCACCTGCAAGCCGCATCATCGCCAGTTACACGTGCGGGCTCTGCACCTGCGCATACCAACCTTCCGGAACAGTGCGGTCGCCGTTCCTGGGGGTAGCTGCTATAAAATCAAGCCGGCATCAACGGACCGCCACCAGAGCTGCAGCGACAGCGAAACGTGCAACGTCTAAGTCTTCTCTTATTTGTGTGCAGATTCCCGCTTACCGAGCCAACCACTCGTTCCACCCTCGCCAGCTACCCTCACCTGCAAGTCGCATCGTCGCCAGTTGCACGTGCGGGCTCTGCACCTGCGCATAACAAAACCTTCCGGAACAGTGCGGTCGCCCTTCCGGTGGCCGCTGCTATAAAATCAAGCCGGCATCAAGGGACCGCCACAAGAACTGCAGCGACAGCGAAACGTGCAACGTCTAAGTCTTCTCTCATTTGTATGCAGATTCCCGCTTACCCAGCCAACCTCTCCTTCCACCCTCGCCAGCTACCCTCACCTGCAAGCCGCATCATCGCCAGTTGCACGTGCGGGCTCTGCACCTGCGCATACCAACCTTCCGGAACAGTGCGGTCGCCCTTCCAGTGGCCGCTGCTATAAAATCAAGCCGGCATCAAGGGACCACCACAAGAGCAGGAGCGACACCGGGACGTGCAACGTCTAAGTCTTCTCTTATTTGTGCGCAGATTCCAGCTTTCCCAGCCAACCACTCCTTCCACCCTCGACTGCTACCCTCACCTGCAAGCCGCATCATCACCAGTTACACGTGCGGGCTCTGCTCCTGCGCATACCAACCTTCCGGAACAGTGCGGTCGCCATTCCGGCGGCCGCTGATATAAAATCAAGCCGGCATCAAGGGACCGCCACAAGAGCAGGAGCGACACCGAAACGTGCAACGTCTAAGTCTTCTCTTATTTTTGTGCAGATTCCCGCTTACGCAGTCAACCACTCCTTCCACTATCGCCAGCTACCCTCACCTGCAAGCCGTATCATAGCTAGTTGCACATGCGGGCTCTGCACCTGCGCATACCAACCTTCCGGAACAGTGCGGTCGCCCTTCCGGTGGCCGCTGTTATAAAATCAAACCGGCATCAAGGGACCGCCACAAGAGCAGGAGCGACACCGGAATGTGCAACGTCTAAGTCTTCTCTTATTTGTGCGCAGATTCCCGCTTACGCAGTCAACCACTCCTTCCACCCTCGCCAGATACCCTCACCTGCAAGCCGCATCATCGCCAGTTACACGTGCGGGCTCTGCACCTGCGCATACCAACCTTCCGGAACAGTGCGGTCGCCGTTCCTGGGGGCCGCTGCTATAAAATCAAGCCGGCATCAACGGACCGCCACAAGAGCAGGAGCGACACCGAAACGTTCAACGTCAGTCTTCTCTTATTTGTGTGCAGATTCCCGCTTACCCAGCCAACCACTCATTCCAGCCTCGCCTGCTACCCTAACCTGCAAGCCGCATCAACGCCAGTTACACGTGCGAGCTCTGCACCTGAGCATACCAACCTTCCGGAACAGTGTGGTCGCCCTTCCGGTGGCCGCTGCTATAAATTCACGCCGGCATTAAGGGACCGCCACAAGAGCAGGGGCGACACCGGAACCTGCAACGTCTAAGTCTTCTCTTCTTTGTGCGCAGATTCCCGCTTACCCAGCCAACCACTCATTCCACCCTCGCCAGCTACCCTCGCCTGCAAGCCGCATCATCGCCAGTTGCGCGTGCGGGCTCTGCACCTGTGCCTATCAACCATCCGGAACAGTGCGGTTGCCCTTCCGGTGGCCGCTGGTATAAAATCAAGCCGGCATCAAGGGAGCGCCACAAGAGCAGGAGCGACAACGAAACGTACAACGTCTAAGTCTACTCTTATTTGTGTCCAGATTCCCGCTTACCCAGCCAACCACTCATTCCACCCTCGTCTGCTACCCTCCCCTGCAAGCCGCATCATCGCCATTTACACGTGCGGGCTCTGCACCTGCGCATACCAACCTTCCGGAACAGTGCGGTCGCCCTTCCGGTGGCCGCTGCTATAAAATCAAACCGGCATCAAGGGACCGCCACAAGAGCAGCAGCGACACCGAAACGTGCAACGTCTAAGGTTTCTCTTATTTGTGTGCAGATTCCCGCTTACCCTGCCAACCATCATTCCACCCTCACCTGCTACCCTCACCTGCAAGCCGCATCATCGCCAGTTACACGTGCGGGCTTTGCACCTGCGCATACCATCCTTCCGGAACAGTGCGGTCGCCCTTCGGGTGGCCGCTGCTATAAAATCAAGCCGGCATCAAGGGACCGCCACAAGAGCAGGAGCGACAGCAAAACGTGCAACGTCTAAGTCTTCTCTTATTTGTGTGCAGATTCCCGCTTACGCAGTCAACCACTCCTTCCACTATCCCCAGCTACCCTCACCTGCAAGCCGTATCATAGCTAGTTGCACATGCGGGCTCTGCACCTGCGCATACCAACCTTCCGGAACAGTGCGGTCGCCCTTCCGGTGGCCGCTGCTATAAAATCAAGCCGGCATCAAGGGACCGCAACAAAAGTAGGAGCGACACCGGAACGTGCAACGTCTAAGTCTTCTCCTATTTGTGCGCAGATTCCCGCTTACCCAGCCAACCACTCATTCCACCCTCGACTGCTACCCTCACCTGCAAGCCGCATCAACGCCAGTTACACGTGCGAGCTCTGCACCTGAGCATACCAACCTTCCGGAACAGTGCGGTCGCCCTTCCGGTGGCCGCTGCTATAAATTCACGCCGGCATTAAGGGACCGCCACAAGAGCAGGGGCGACACCGGAACCTGCAACGTCTAAGTCTTCTCTTCTTTGTGTGCAGATTCCCGCTTTCCCAGCCAACCACTCCTTCCACCCTCGACTGCTACCCTCACCTGCAAGCCGCATCAACGCCAGTTACACGTGCGAGCTCTGCACCTGAGCATACCAACCTTCCGGAACAGTGCGATCGCCCTTCCGGTGGCCGCTTCTATAAAATCAAGTCGGCATCAAGGGACCGCCACAAGAGCAGGAGCGACACCGGAACGTGCAACGTATAAGTCTTTTCTTATTTGTGCGCACATTCCCGCTTACGCAGTCAACCACTCCTTCCACCCTCGCCAGCTACCCTCACCTGCAAGCCGCATCATCGCCAGTTACACGTGCGGGCTCTGCACATGCGCATACCAACCTTCCGGAACAGTTCGTTGGCCTTCCAGTGGCCGCTGCTATAAAATCAAGCCGGCATCAAGGGACCGCCACAAGAGCTGCAGCGACAGCGAAACGTGCAACGTCTAAGTCTTCTCTTATTTGTGTGCAGATTCCCGCTTACCGAGCCAACCACTCGTTCCACCCTCGCCAGCTACCCTCACCTGCAAGTCGCATCGTCGCCAGTTGCACGTGCGGGCTCTGCACCTGCGCATAACAAAACCTTCCGGAACAGTGCGGTCGCCCTTCCGGTGGCCGCTGCTATAAAATCAAGCCGGCATCAAGGGACCGCCACAAGAACTGCAGCGACAGCGAAACGTGCAACGTCTAAGTCTTCTCTCATTTGTGTCCAGATTCCCGCTTACCCAGCCAACCACTCATTCCACCCTCGCCAGCTACCCTCACCTGCAAGCCGCATCATCACCAGTTACACGTGCGGGCTCTGCTCCTGCGCATACCAACCTTCCGGAACAGTGCGGTCGCCTTTCCGGCGGCCGCTGATATAAAATCAAGCCGGCATCAAGGGACCGCCACAAGAGCAGGAGCGACACCGGGACGTGCAACGTCTAAGTCTTCTCTTATTTGTGCGCAGATTCCAGCTTTCCCAGCCAACCACTCCTTCCACCCTCGACTGCTACCCTCACCTGCAAGCCGCATCATCACCAGTTACACGTGCGGGCTCTGCTCCTGCGCATACCAACCTTCCGGAACAGTGCGGTCGCCTTTCCGGCGGCCGCTGATATAAAATCAAGCCGGCATCAAGGGACCGCCACAAGAGCAGGAGCGACACCGAAACGTGCAACGTCTAAGTCTTCTCTTATTTTTGTGCAGATTCCCGCTTACGCAGTCAACCACTCCTTCCACTATAGCCAGCTACCCTCACCTGCAAGCCGTATCATCGCTAGTTGCACATGCGGGCTCTGCACCTGCGCATACCAACCTTCCGGAACAGTGCGGTCGCCCTTCCGGTGGCCGCTGTTATAAAATCAAACCGGCATCAAGGGACCGCCACAAGAGCAGGAGCGACACCGGAATGTGCAACGTCTAAGTCTTCTCTTATTTGTGCGCAGATTCCCGCTTACGCTGTCAACCACTCCTTCCACCCTCGCCAGATACCCTCACCTGCAAGCCGCATCATCGCCATTTACACGTGCGGGCTCTGCACCTGCGCATACCAACCTTCCGGAACAGTGCGGTCGCCCTTTCGGTGGCCGCTGCTATAAAATCAAACCGGCATCAAGGGACCGCCACAAGAGCAGCAGCGACACCGAAACGTGCAACGTCTAAGGTTTCTCTTATTTGTGTGCAGATTCCCGCTTACCCTGCCAACCATCATTCCACCCTCACCTGCTACCCTCACCTGCAAGCCGCATCATCGCCAGTTACACGTGCGGGCTTTGCACCTGCGCATACCATCCTTCCGGAACAGTGCGGTCGCCCTTCGGGTGGCCGCTGCTATAAAATCAAGCCGGCATCAAGGGACCGCCACAAGAGCAGGAGCGACAGCAAAACGTGCAACGTCTAAGTCTTCTCTTATTTGTGTGCAGATTCCCGCTTACGCAGTCAACCACTCCTTCCACTATCCCCAGCTACCCTCACCTGCAAGCCGTATCATAGCTAGTTGCACATGCGGGCTCTGCACCTGCGCATACCAACCTTCCGGAACAGTGCGGTCGCCCTTCCGGTGGCCGCTGCTATAAAATCAAGCCGGCATCAAGGGACCGCCACAAAAGTAGGAGCGACACCGGAACGTGCAACGTCTAAGTCTTCTCTTATTTGTGCGCAGATTCCCGCTTACCCAGCCAACCACTCATTCCACCCTCGCCTGCTACCCTAACCTGCAAGCCGCATCAACGCCAGTTACACGTGCGAGCTCTGCACCTGAGCATACCAACCTTCCGGAACAGTGCGGTCGCCCTTCCGGTGGCCGCTGCTATAAATTCACGCCGGCATTAAGGGACCGCCACAAGAGCAGGGGCGACACCGGAACCTGCAATGTCTGTCTTCTCTTCTTTGTGTGCAGATTCCCGCTTTCCCAGCCAACCACTCCTTCCACCCTCGACTGCTACCCTCACCTGCAAGCCGCATCATCGCTAGTTGCACATGCGGGCTCTGCACCTGCGCATCACAACCTTCCGGAACAGTGCGATCGCCCTTCCGGTGGCCGCTTCTATAAAATCAAGTCGGCATCAAGGGACCGCCACAAGAGCAGGAGCGACACCGGAACGTGCAACGTCTAAGTCTTCTCTTATTTGTGCGCAGATTCCAGCTTTCCCAGCCAACCACTCCTTACACCCTCGACTGCTACCCTCACCTGCAAGCCGCATCATCACCAGTTACACGTGCGGGCTCTGCTCCTGCGCATACCAACCTTCCGGAACAGTGCGGTCGCCCTTCGGGTGGCCGCTGCTATAAAATCAAGCCGGCATCAAGGGACCGCCACAAGAGCAGGAGCGACAGCAAAACGTGCAACGTCTAAGTCTTCTCTTATTTGTGTGCAGATTCCCGCTTACGCAGTCAACCACTCCTTCCACTATCCCCAGCTACCCTCACCTGCAAGCCGTATCATAGCTAGTTGCACATGCGGGCTCTGCACCTGCGCATACCAACCTTCCGGAACAGTGCGGTCGCCCTTCCGGTGGCCGCTGCTATAAAATCAAGCCGGCATCAAGGGACCGCAACAAAAGTAGGAGCGACACCGGAACGTGCAACGTCTAAGTCTTCTCCTATTTGTGCGCAGATTCCCGCTTACCCAGCCAACCACTCATTCCACCCACGACTGCTACCCTCACCTGCAAGCCGCATCAACGCCAGTTACACGTGCGAGCTCTGCACCTGAGCATACCAACCTTCCGGAACAGTGCGGTCGCCCTTCCGGTGGCCGCTGCTATAAATTCACGCCGGCATTAAGGGACCGCCACAAGAGCAGGGGCGACACCGGAACCTGCAACGTCTAAGTCTTCTCTTCTTTGTGTGCAGATTCCCGCTTTCCCAGCCAACCACTCCTTCCACCCTCGACTGCTACCCTCACCTGCAAGCCGCATCAACGCCAGTTACACGTGCGAGCTCTGCACCTGAGCATACCAACCTTCCGGAACAGTGCGATCGCCCTTCCGGTGGCCGCTTCTATAAAATCAAGTCGGCATCAAGGGACCGCCACAAGAGCAGGAGCGACACCGGAACGTGCAACGTATAAGTCTTTTCTTATTTGTGCGCACATTCCCGCTTACGCAGTCAACCACTCCTTCCACCCTCGCCAGCTACCCTCACCTGCAAGCCGCATCATCGCCAGTTACACGTGCGGGCTCTGCACATGCGCATAACAAAACCTTCCGGAACAGTGCGGTCGCCCTTCCGGTGGCCGCTGCTATAAAATCAAGCCGGCATCAAGGGACCGCCACAAGAACTGCAGCGACAGCGAAACGTGCAACGTCTATGTCTTCTCTCATTTGTGTCCAGATTCCCGCTTACCCAGCCAACCACTCATTCCACCCTCGCCAGCTACCCTCACCTGCAAGCCGCATCATCACCAGTTACACGTGCGGGCTCTGCTCCTGCGCATACCAACCTTCCGGAACAGTGCGGTCGCCTTTCCGGCGGCCGCTGATATAAAATCAAGCCGGCATCAAGGGACCGCCACAAGAGCAGGAGCGACACCGGGACGTGCAACGTCTAAGTCTTCTCTTATTTGTGCGCAGATTCCAGCTTTCCCAGCCAACCACTCCTTCCACCCTCGACTGCTACCCTCACCTGCAAGCCGCATCATCACCAGTTACACGTGCGGGCTCTGCTCCTGCGCATACCAACCTTCCGGAACAGTGCGGTCGCCTTTCCGGCGGCCGCTGATATAAAATCAAGCCGGCATCAAGGGACCGCCACAAGAGCAGGAGCGACACCGAAACGTGCAACGTCTAAGTCTTCTCTTATTTTTGTGCAGATTCCCGCTTACGCAGTCAACCACTCCTTCCACTATAGCCAGCTACCCTCACCTGCAAGCCGTATCATCGCTAGTTGCACATGCGGGCTCTGCACCTGCGCATACCAACCTTCCGGAACAGTGCGGTCGCCCTTCCGGTGGCCGCTGTTATAAAATCAAACCGGCATCAAGGGACCGCCACAAGAGCAGGAGCGACACCGGAATGTGCAACGTCTAAGTCTTCTCTTATTTGTGCGCAGATTCCCGCTTACGCAGTCAACCACTCCTTCCACCCTCGCCAGATACCCTCACCTGCAAGCCGCATCATCGCCATTTACACGTGCGGGCTCTGCACCTGCGCATACCAACCTTCCGGAACAGTGCGGTTGCCCTTTCGGTGGCCGCTGCTATAAAATCAAACCGGCATCAAGGGACCGCCACAAGAGCAGCAGCGACACCGAAACGTGCAACGTCTAAGGTTTCTCTTATTTGTGTGCAGATTCCCGCTTACCCTGCCAACCATCATTCCACCCTCACCTGCTACCCTCACCTGCAAGCCGCATCATCGCCAGTTACACGTGCGGGCTTTGCACCTGCGCATACCATCCTTCCGGAACAGTGCGGTCGCCCTTCGGGTGGCCGCTGCTATAAAATCAAGCCGGCATCAAGGGACCGCCACAAGAGCAGGAGCGACAGCAAAACGTGCAACGTCTAAGTCTTCTCTTATTTGTGTGCAGATTCCCGCTTACGCAGTCAACCACTCCTTCCACTATCCCCAGCTACCCTCACCTGCAAGCCGTATCATAGCTAGTTGCACATGCGGGCTCTGCACCTGCGCATACCAACCTTCCGGAACAGTGCGGTCGCCCTTCCGGTGGCCGCTGCTATAAAATCAAGCCGGCATCAAGGGACCGCCACAAAAGTAGGAGCGACACCGGAACGTGCAACGTCTAAGTCTTCTCTTATTTGTGCGCAGATTCCCGCTTACCCAGCCAACCACTCATTCCACCCTCGCCTGCTACCCTAACCTGCAAGCCGCATCAACGCCAGTTACACGTGCGAGCTCTGCACCTGAGCATACCAACCTTCCGGAACAGTGCGGTCGCCCTTCCGGTGGCCGCTGCTATAAATTCACGCCGGCATTAAGGGACCGCCACAAGAGCAGGGGCGACACCGGAACCTGCAATGTCTGTCTTCTCTTCTTTGTGTGCAGATTCCCGCTTTCCCAGCCAACCACTCCTTCCACCCTCGACTGCTACCCTCACCTGCAAGCCGCATCATCGCTAGTTGCACATGCGGGCTCTGCACCTGCGCATCACAACCTTCCGGAACAGTGCGATCGCCCTTCCGGTGGCCGCTTCTATAAAATCAAGTCGGCATCAAGGGACCGCCACAAGAGCAGGAGCGACACCGGAACGTGCAACGTCTAAGTCTTCTCTTATTTGTGCGCAGATTCCAGCTTTCCCAGCCAACCACTCCTTCCACCCTCGACTGCTACCCTCACCTGCAAGCCGCATCATCACCAGTTACACGTGCGGGCTCTGCTCCTGCGCATACCAACCTTCCGGAACAGTGCGGTCGCCTTTCCGGCGGCCGCTGATATAAAATCAAGCCGGCATCAAGGGACCGCCACAAGAGCAGGAGCGACACCGAAACGTGCAACGTCTAAGTCTTCTCTTATTTTTGTGCAGATTCCCGCTTACGCAGTCAACCACTCCTTCCACTATCGCCAGCTACCCTCACCTGCAAGCCGCATCATCGCCAGTTACACGTGCGGGCTCTGCACATGCGCATACCAACCTTCCGGAACAGTTCGTTGGCCTTCCAGTGGCCGCTGCTATAAAATCAAGCCGGCATCAAGGGACCGCCACAAGAGCTGCAGCGACAGCGAAACGTGCAACGTCTAAGTCTTCTCTTATTTGTGTGCAGATTCCCGCTTACCGAGCCAACCACTCGTTCCACCCTCGCCAGCTACCCTCACCTGCAAGTCGCATCGTCGCCAGTTGCACGTGCGGGCTCTGCACCTGCGCATAACAAAACCTTCCGGAACAGTGCGGTAACCCTTCCGGTGGCCGCTGCTATAAAATCAAGCCGGCATCAAGGGACCGCCACAAGAACTGCAGCGACAGCGAAACGTGCAACGTCTAAGTCTTCTCTCATTTGTGTGCAGATTCCCGCTTACCCAGCCAACCTCTCCTTCCACCCTCGCCAGCTACCCTCACCTGCAAGCCGCATCATCGCCAGTTGCACGTGCGGGCTCTGCACCTGCGCATACCAACCTTCCGGAACAGTGCGGTAGCCCTTCCAGTGGCCGCTGCTATAAAATCAAGCCGGCATCAAGGGACCGCCACAAGAGCAGGAGCGACACCGGGACGTGCAACGTCTAAGTCTTCTCTTATTTGTGCGCAGATTCCAGCTTTCCCAGCCAACCACTCCTTCCACCCTCGACTGCTACCCTCACCTGCAAGCCGCATCATCACCAGTTACACGTGCGGGCTCTGCTCCTGCGCATACCAACCTTCCGGAACAGTGCGGTCGCCTTTCCGGCGGCCGCTGATATAAAATCAAGCCGGCATCAAGGGACCGCCACAAGAGCAGGAGCGACACCGAAACGTGCAACGTCTAAGTCTTCTCTTATTTTTGTGCAGATTCCCGCTTACGCAGTCAACCACTCCTTCCACTATCGCCAGCTACCCTCACCTGCAAGCCGCATCATCGCCAGTTACACGTGCGGGCTCTGCACCTGCGCATACCAACCTTCCGGAACAGTGCGGTCGCCGTTCCTGGGGGCCGCTGCTATAAAATCAAGCCGGCATCAACGGACCGCCACCAGAGCAGGAGCGACACCGAAACGTTCAACGTCAAAGTCTTCTCTTATTTGTGTGCAGATTCCCGCTTACCCAGCCAACCACTCATTCCAGCCTCGCCTGCTACCCTAACCTGCAAGCCGCATCAACGCCAGTTACACGTGCGAGCTCTGCACCTGAGCATACCAACCTTCCGGAACAGTGTGGTCGCCCTTCCGGTGGCCGCTGCTATAAATTCACGCCGGCATTAAGGGACCGCCACAAGAGCAGGGGCGACACCGGAACCAGCAACGTCCAAGTCTTCTCTTATTTTTGTGCAGATTCCCGCTTTCCCAGCCAACTACTCCTTCCACCCTCGACTGCTACCCTCACCTGCAAGCCGCATCATCGCCAGTTACAAGTGCGGGCTCTGCACCTGCGCATACCAACCTTCCGGAACAGTGCGGTCGCCCTTCCGGTGGCCGCTGCTATAAAATCAAGCCGGCATCAAGGGACCGCCACAAGAGCAGGAGTGACACCGGAACGTGCAACGTCTAACTCTTCTCTTATTTGTGCGCAGATTCCCGCTTACGCAGTCAACCACTCCTTCCACCCTCGCCAGCTACCCTCACCTGCAAGCCGCATCATCGCCAGTTGCGCGTGCGGGCTCTGCACCTGTTCATACCAACCTTCCGGAACAGTGCGGTCGCCCTTCCGTTGGCCGCTGCTATAAAATCAAACCGGCATCAAGGGACCGCCACAAGAGCAGCAGCGACACCGAAACGTGCAACGTCTAAGGTTTCTCTTATTTGTGTGCAGATTCCCGCTTACCCTGCCAACCATCATTCCACCCTCACCTGCTACCCTCACCTGCAAGCCGCATCATCGCCAGTTACACGTGCGGGCTTTGCACCTGCGCATACCATCCTTCCGGAACAGTGCGGTCGCCCTTCGGGTGGCCGCTGCTATAAAATCAAGCCGGCATCAAGGGACCGCCACAAGAGCAGGAGCGACAGCAAAACGTGCAACGTCTAAGTCTTCTCTTATTTGTGTGCAGATTCCCGCTTACGCAGTCAACCACTCCTTCCACTATCCCCAGCTACCCTCACCTGCAAGCCGTATCATAGCTAGTTGCACATGCGGGCTCTGCACCTGCGCATACCAACCTTCCGGAACAGTGCGGTCGCCCTTCCGGTGGCCGCTGCTATAAAATCAAGCCGGCATCAAGGGACCGCCACAAAAGTAGGAGCGACACCGGAACGTGCAACGTCTAAGTCTTCTCTTATTTGTGCGCAGATTCCCGCTTACACAGCCAACCACTCATTCCACCCTCGCATGCTACCCTAACCTGCAAGCCGCATCAACGCCAGTTACACGTGCGAGCTCTGCACCTGAGCATACCAACCTTCCGGAACAGTGCGGTCGCCCTTCCGGTGGCCGCTGCTATAAATTCACGCCGGCATTAAGGGACCGCCACAAGAGCAGGGGCGACACCGGAACCTGCAACGTCTAAGTCTTCTCTTCTTTGTGTGCAGATTCCCGCTTTCCCAGCCAACCACTCCTTCCACCCTCGACTGCTACCCTCACCTGCAAGCCGCATCATCGCTAGTTGCACATGCGGGCTCTGCACCTGCGCATCACAACCTTCCGGAACAGTGCGATCGCCCTTCCGGTAGCCGCTTCTATAAAATCAAGTCGGCATCAAGGGACCGCCACAAGAGCAGGGGCGACACCGGAATGTGCAACGTCTAAGTCTTCTCTTATTTGTGCGCAGATTCCCGCTTACGCAGTCAACCACTCCTTCCACCCTCGCCAGATACCCTCACCTGCAAGCCGCATCATCGCCAGTTACACGTGCGGGCTCTGCACCTGCGCATACCAACCTTCCGGAACAGTGCGGTCGCCGTTCCTGGGGGTAGCTGCTATAAAATCAAGCCGGCATCAACGGACCGCCACCAGAGCTGCAGCGACAGCGAAACGTGCAACGTCTAAGTCTTCTCTTATTTGTGTGCAGATTCCCGCTTACCGAGCCAACCACTCGTTCCACCCTCGCCAGCTACCCTCACCTGCAAGTCGCATCGTCGCCAGTTGCACGTGCGGGCTCTGCACCTGCACATAACAAAACCTTCCGGAACAGTGCGGTCGCCCTTCCGGTGGCCGCTGCTATAAAATCAAGCCGGCATCAAGGGACCGCCACAAGAACTGCAGCGACAGCGAAACGTGCAACGTCTAAGTCTTCTCTCATTTGTATGCAGATTCCCGCTTACCCAGCCAACCTCTCCTTCCACCCTCGCCAGCTACCCTCACCTGCAAGCCGCATCATCGCCAGTTGCACGTGCGGGCTCTGCACCTGCGCATACCAACCTTCCGGAACAGTGCGGTCGCCCTTCCAGTGGCCGCTGCTATAAAATCAAGCCGGCATCAAGGGACCGCCACAAGAGCAGGAGCGACACCGGGACGTGCAACGTCTAAGTCTTCTCTTATTTGTGCGCAGATTCCAGCTTTCCCAGCCAACCACTCCTTCCACCCTCGACTGCTACCCTCACCTGCAAGCCGCATCATCACCAGTTACACGTGCGGGCTCTGCTCCTGCGCATACCAACCTTCCGGAACAGTGCGGTCGCCATTCCGGCGGCCGCTGATATAAAATCAAGCCGGCATCAAGGGACCGCCACAAGAGCAGGAGCGACACCGAAACGTGCAACGTCTAAGTCTTCTCTTATTTTTGTGCAGATTCCCGCTTACGCAGTCAACCACTCCTTCCACTATCGCCAGCTACCCTCACCTGCAAGTCGCATCGTCGCCAGTTGCACGTGCGGGCTCTGCACCTGCGCATAACAAAACCTTCCGGAACAGTGCGGTCGCCCTTCCGGTGGCCGCTGCTATAAAATCAAGCCGGCATCAAGGGACCGCCACAAGAACTGCAGCGACAGCGAAACGTGCAACGTCTAAGTCTTCTCTCATTTGTGTCCAGATTCCCGCTTACCCAGCCAACCACTCATTCCACCCTCGCCAGCTACCCTCACCTGCAAGCCGCATCATCACCAGTTACACGTGCGGGCTCTGCTCCTGCGCATACCAACCTTCCGGAACAGTGCGGTCGCCTTTCCGGCGGCCGCTGATATAAAATCAAGCCGGCATCAAGGGACCGCCACAAGAGCAGGAGCGACACCGGGACGTGCAACGTCTAAGTCTTCTCTTATTTGTGCGCAGATTCTAGCTTTCCCAGCCAACCACTCCTTCCACCCTCGACTGCTACCCTCACCTGCAAGCCGCATCATCACCAGTTACACGTGCGGGCTCTGCTCCTGCGCATACCAACCTTCCGGAACAGTGCGGTCGCCTTTCCGGCGGCCGCTGATATAAAATCAAGCCGGCATCAAGGGACCGCCACAAGAGCAGGAGCGACACCGAAACGTGCAACGTCTAAGTCTTCTCTTATTTTTGTGCAGATTCCCGCTTACGCAGTCAACCACTCCTTCCACTATAGCCAGCTACCCTCACCTGCAAGCCGTATCATCGCTAGTTGCACATGCGGGCTCTGCACCTGCGCATACCAACCTTCCGGAACAGTGCGGTCGCCCTTTTGGTGGCCGCTGTTATAAAATCAAACCGGCATCAAGGGACCGCCACAAGAGCAGGAGCGACACCGGAATGTGCAACGTCTAAGTCTTCTCTTATTTGTGCGCAGATTCCCGCTTACGCAGTCAACCACTCCTTCCACCCTCGCCAGATACCCTCACCTGCAAGCCGCATCATCGCCATTTACACGTGCGGGCTCTGCACCTGCGCATACCAACCTTCCGGAACAGTGCGGTCGCCCTTCCGGTGGCCGCTGCTATAAAATCAAACCGGCATCAAGGGACCGCCACAAGAGCAGCAGCGACACCGAAACGTGCAACGTCTAAGGTTTCTCTTATTTGTGTGCAGATTCCCGCTTACCCTGCCAACCATCATTCCACCCTCACCTGCTACCCTCACCTGCAAGCCGCATCATCGCCAGTTACACGTGCGGGCTTTGCACCTGCGCATACCATCCTTCCGGAACAGTGCGGTCGCCCTTCGGGTGGCCGCTGCTATAAAATCAAGCCGGCATCAAGGGACCGCCACAAGAGCAGGAGCGACAGCAAAACGTGCAACGTCTAAGTCTTCTCTTATTTGTGTGCAGATTCCCGCTTACGCAGTCAACCACTCCTTCCACTATCCCCAGCTACCCTCACCTGCAAGCCGTATCATAGCTAGTTGCACATGCGGGCTCTGCACCTGCGCATACCAACCTTCCGGAACAGTGCGGTCGCCCTTCCGGTGGCCGCTGCTATAAAATCAAGCCGGCATCAAGGGACCGCCACAAAAGTAGGAGCGACACCGGAACGTGCAACGTCTAAGTCTTCTCTTATTTGTGCGCAGATTCCCGCTTACCCAGCCAACCACTCATTCCACCCTCGACTGCTACCCTCACCTGCAAGCCGCATCATCGCCAGTTACACGTGCGGGCTCTGCACCTGCGCATACCAACCTTCCGGAACAGTGCGGTCGCCGTTCCTGGGGGCCGCTGCTATAAAATCAAGCCGGCATCAACGGACCGCCACAAGAGCAGGAGCGACACCGAAACGTTCAACGTCAAAGCCTTCTCTTATTTGTGTGCAGATTCCCGCTTACCCAGCCAACCACTCATTCCAGCCTCGCCTGCTACCCTAACCTGCAAGCCGCATCAACGCCAGTTACACGTGCGAGCTCTGCACCTGCGCATAACAAAACCTTCCGGAACAGTGCGGTCGCCCTTCCGGTGGCCGCTGCTATAAAATCAAGCCGGCATCAAGGGACCGCCACAAGAACTGCAGCGACAGCGAAACGTGCAACGTCTAAGTCTTCTCTTATTTGTGCGCAGATTCCCGCTTACGCAGTCAACCACTCCTTCCACCCTCGCCAGATACCCTCACCTGCAAGCCGCATCATCGCCATTTACACGTGCGGGCTCTGCACCTGCGCATACCAACCTTCCGGAACAGTGCGGTCGCCCTTCCGGTGGCCGCTGCTATAAAATCAAACCGGCATCAAGGGACCGCCACAAGAGCAGCAGCGACACCGAAACGTGCAACGTCTAAGGTTTCTCTTATTTGTGTGCAGATTCCCGCTTACCCTGCCAACCATCATTCCACCCTCACCTGCTACCCTCACCTGCAAGCCGCATCATCGCCAGTTACACGTGCGGGCTTTGCACCTGCGCATACCATCCTTCCGGAACAGTGCGGTCGCCCTTCGGGTGGCCGCTGCTATAAAATCAAGCCGGCATCAAGGGACCGCCACAAGAGCAGGAGCGACAGCAAAACGTGCAACGTCTAAGTCTTCTCTTATTTGTGTGCAGATTCCCGCTTACGCAGTCAACCACTCCTTCCACTATCCCCAGCTACCCTCACCTGCAAGCCGTATCATAGCTAGTTGCACATGCGGGCTCTGCACCTGCGCATACCAACCTTCCGGAACAGTGCGGTCGCCCTTCCGGTGGCCGCTGCTATAAAATCAAGCCGGCATCAAGGGACCGCCACAAAAGTAGGAGCGACACCGGAACGTGCAACGTCTAAGTCTTCTCTTATTTGTGCGCAGATTCCCGCTTACCCAGCCAACCACTCATTCCACCCTCGACTGCTACCCTCACCTGCAAGCCGCATCAACGCCAGTTACACGTGCGAGCTCTGCACCTGAGCATACCAACCTTCCGGAACAGTGCGGTCGCCCTTCCGGTGGCCGCTGCTATAAATTCACGCCGGCATTAAGGGACCGCCACAAGAGCAGGGGCGACACCAGAACCTGCAGCGTCTAAGTCTTCTCTTCTTTGTGTGCAGATTCCCGCTTTCCCAGCCAACCACTCCTTCCACCCTCGACTGCTACCCTCACCTGCAAGCCGCATCATCGCTAGTTGCACATGCGGGCTCTGCACCTGCGCATCACAACCTTCCGGAACAGTGCGATCGCCCTTCCGGTGGCCGCTTCTATAAAATCAAGTCGGCATCAAGGGACCGCCACAAGAGCAGGCGCGACACCGGAACGTGCAACGTATAAGTCTTTTCTTATTTGTGCGCACATTCCCGCTTACGCAGTCAACCACTCCTTCCACCCTCGCCAGCTACCCTCACCAGCAAGCCGCATCATCGCCAGTTACACGTGCATGCTCTGCACATGCGCATACCAACCTTCCGGAACAGTTCGTTGGCCTTCCAGTGGCCGCTGCTATAAAATCAAGCCGGCATCAAGGGACCGCCACAAGAGCTGCAGCGACAGCGAAACGTGCAACGTCTAAGCCTTCTCTTATTTGTGTTCAGATTCCCGCTTACCGAGCCAACCACTCGTTCCACCCTCGCCAGCTACCCTCACCTGCAAGTCGCATCGTCGCCAGTTGCACGTGCGGGCTCTGCACCTGCGCATAACAAAACCTTCCGGAACAGTGCGGTTGCCCTTCCGGTGGCCGCTGCTATAAAATCAAGCCGGCATCAAGGGACCGCCACAAGAACTGCAGCGACAGCGAAACGTGCAACGTCTAAGTCTTCTCTCATTTGTGTGCAGATTCCCGCTTACCCAGCCAACCTCTCCTTCCACCCTCGCCAGCTACCCTCACCTGCAAACCGCATCATCGCCAGTTGCACGTGCGGGCTCTACACCTGCGCATACCAACCTTCCGGAACAGTGCGGTCGCCCTTCCAGTGGCCGCTGCTATAAAATCAAGCCGGCATCAAGGGACCGCCACAAGAGCAGGAGCGACACCGGGACGTGCAACGTCTAAGTCTTCTCTTATTTGTGCGCAGATTCCAGCTTTCCCAGCCAACCACTCCTTCCACCCTCGACTGCTACCCTCACCTGCAAGCCGCATCATCACCAGTTACACGTGCGGGCTCTGCTCCTGCGCATACCAACCTTCCGGAACAGTGCGGTCGCCTTTCCGGCGGCCGCTGATATAAAATCAAGCCGGCATCAAGGGACCGCCACAAGAGCAGGAGCGACACCGAAACGTGCAACGTCTAAGTCTTCTCTTATTTGTGCGCAGATTCCCGCTTACCCAGCCAACCACTCATTCCGCCCTCGCCTGCTACCCTAACCTGCAAGCCGCATCAACGCCAGTTACACGTGCGAGCTCTGCACCTGAGCATACCAACCTTCCGGAACAGTGCGGTCGCCCTTCCGGTGGCCGCTGCTATAAATTCACGCCGGCATTAAGGGACCGCCACAAGACCAGGGGCGACACCGGAACCTGCAACGTCTAAGTCTTCTCTTCTTTGTGTGCAGATTCCCGCTTTCCTAACCAACCACTCCTTCCACCCTCGACTGCTACCCTCACCTGCAAGCCGCATCATCGCTAGTTGCACATGCGGGCTCTGCACCTGCGCATCACAACCTTCCGGAACAGTGCGATCGCCCTTCCGGTGGCCGCTTCTATAAAATCAAGTCGGCATCAAGGGACCGCCACAAGAGCAGGAGCGACACCGGAACGTGCAACGTATAAGTCTTTTCTTATTTGTGCGCACATTCCCGCTTACGCAGTCAACCACTCCTTCCACCCTCGCCAGCTACCCTCACCTGCAAGCCGCATCATCGCCAGTTACACGTGCGGGCTCTGCACATGCGCATACCAACCTTCCGGAACAGTTCGTTGGCCTTCCAGTGGCCGCTGCTATAAAATCAAGCCGGCATCAAGGGACCGCCACAAGAGCTGCAGCGACAGCGAAACGTGCAACGTCTAAGTCTTCTCTTATTTGTGTGCAGATTCCCGCTTACCGAGCCAACCACTCGTTCCACCCTCGCCAGCTACCCTCACCTGCAAGTCGCATCGTCGCCAGTTGCACGTGCGGGCTCTGCACCTGCGCATAACAAAACCTTCCGGAACAGTGCGGTCGCCCTTCCGGTGGCCGCTGCTATAAAATCAAGCCGGCATCAAGGGACCGCCACAAGAACTGCAGCGACAGCGAAACGTGCAACGTCTAAATCTTCTCTCATTTGTGTGCAGATTCCCGCTTACCCAGCAACCTCTCCTTCCACCCTCGCCAGCTACCCTCACATGCAAGCCGCATCATCGCCAGTTGCACGTGCGGGCTCAGCACCTGCGCATACCAACCTTCCGGAACAGTGCGGTCGCCCTTCCAGTGGCCGCTGCTATAAAATCAAGCCGGCATCAACGGACCGCCACAAGAGCAGGAGCGACACCGAAACGTTCAACGTCAAAGTCTTCTTATTTGTGTGCAGATTCCCGCTTACCCAGCCAACCACTCATTCCACCCTCGCCTGCTACCCTAACCTGCAAGCCGCATCAACGCCAGTTACACGTGCGAGCTCTGCACCTGAGCATACCAACCTTCCGGAACAGTGCGGTCGCCCTTCCGGTGGCCGCTGCTATAAATTCACGCCGGCATTAAGGGACCGCCACAAGAGCAGCAGCGACACCGAAACGTGCAACGTCTTAGTCTTCTCCTATTTGTGTGCAGATTCCCGCTTCCCAGCCAACCACTCCTTCCACCCTCGACTGCTACCCTCACCTGCAAGCCGCATCATCGCTAGTTGCACATGCGGGCTCTGCACCTGCGCATCACAACCGTCCGGAACAGTGCGATCGCCCTTCCGGTGGCCGCTTCTATAAAATCAAGCCGGCATCAAGGGACCGCCACAAGAGCAGGAGCGACACCGGAACGTGCAATGTCTAAGTCTTCTCTTACTTGTGCGCACATTCCCGCTTACGCAGTCAACCACTCCTTCCACCCTCGCCAGCTACCCTCACCTGCAAGCCGCATCATCGCCAGTTACACGTGCGGGCTCTGCACATGCGCATACCAACCTTCCGGAACAGTCCGTTGGCCTTCCAGTGGCCGCTGCTATAAAATCAAGCCGGCATCAAGGGACCGCCACAAGAGCAGGAGCGACACCTAAACGTGCAACGTCTAAGTCTTGTCTTATTTGTCTGCAGATTACCGCTTACCCAGCCAACCACTCATTCCACCCTCGCCTGTTACCCTCACTTGCAAGCCGCATCATCGCCATCTGCACATGCGCATACCAACCTTCCGTAACAGTGCGGTCGCCGTTCCGGGGGCTGCTGCTATGAAATCAAGCCGGCATCAAGGGACCGCCACAAGAGCAGGAGCGACACCGGAACGTGCAACGTGTAAGTCGTCTCTTATTTGTGTGCAGATTCCCGCTTTCCCAGCCAACCACTCCTTCCACCCTCGACTGCTACCCTCACCTGCAAGCCGCATCATCGCCAGTTACACGTGCGGGCTCTGCACCTGCGCATACCAACCTTCCGGAACAGTACGGTCGCCCTTCCGGTGGCCGCTGCTATAAAATCAAGCCGGCATCAAGGGACCGCCACAAGAGCAGGAGTGACACCGGAACGTGCAACGTCTAACTCTTCTCTTATTTGTGCGCAGATTCCCGCTTACGCAGTCAACCACTCCTTCCACCCTCGCCAGCTACCCTCACCTGCAAGCCGCATCATCACCAGTTGCGCGTGCGGGCTCTGCACCTGTGCATATCAACCATCCGGAACAGTGCGGTTGCCCTTCCGGTGGCCGCTGCTATAAAACCAAGCCGGCATCAAGGGAGCGCCACAAGAGCAGGAGCGACAACGAAACGTACAACGTCTAAGTCTACTCTTATTTGTGTCCAGATTCCCGCTTACCCAGCCAACCACTCATTCCACCCTCGTCTGCTACCCTCACCTGCAAGCCGCATCATCACCAGTTACACGTGCGGGCTCTGCACCTGCGCATACCAACCTTCCGGAACAGTGCGGTCGCCCTTCCGGTGGCCGCTGCTATAAAATCAAACCGGCATCAAGGGACCGCCACAAGAGCAGCAGCGACACCGAAACGTGCAACGTCTAAGGTTTCTCTTATTTGTGTGCAGATTCCCGCTTACCCTGCCAACCATCATTCCACCCTCACCTGCTACCCTCACCTGCAAGCCGCATCATCGCCAGTTACACGTGCGGGCTTTGCACCTGCGCATACCATCCTTCCGGAACAGTGCGGTCGCCCTTCGGGTGGCCGCTGCTATAAAATCAAGCCGGCATCAAGGGACCGCCACAAGAGCAGGAGCGACACCGGAACGTGCAACGTCTAAATCGTCTCTTATTTGTGTGCAGATTCCCGCTTTCCCAGCCAACCACTCCTTCCACTATCGTCAGCTACCCTCACCTGCAAGCCGTGTCATCGCTAGTTGCACATGCGGGCTCTGCACCTGCGCATGCCAACCTTCCGGAACAGTGCGGTCACCCTTCCGGTGGCCGCTGCTATAAAATCAAGCCGGCATCAAGGGACCGTCACAAGAGCAGGAGCGACACCGGAACGTGCAACGTCTAAGTCTTCTCTTATTCTTAGAAAACATAGCGCAAAAAGGACACGGACGACACAGAAGTGGACAGATTCCCGCTTACACAGTCAACCACTCATTCCACCCTCGCCTGCTACCCTAACCTGCAAGCCGCATCAACGCCAGTTACACGTGCGAGCTCTGCACCTGAGCATACCAACCTTCCGGAACAGTGCGGTCGCCCTTCCGGTGGCCGCTGCCATAAAATCAAGCCGGCATCAAGGGACCGCCACAAGAACTGCAGCGACAGCGAAACGTGCAACGTCTAAATCTTCTCTTATTTGTGTGCAGATTCCCGCTTACCCAGCCAACCACTCATTTCACCCTCGCCTGCTACACTCACCTGCAAGCCGCAATATCGCCAGTTACACGTGCAGGCTCTGCACCTGCGCATACCAACCTTCCGAAACAGTGCGGTCTCCCTTCCGGTCGCCGCTGCTATAAAATCAAGCCTGCATCAAGGGACCGCCACAAGAGCTGGAGCGACAGCGGAACGTGCAACGTCTAAGTCTTCTCTTATCTGTGTGAAGATTCCCGCTTACGCAGTCAACTACTCCTTCCACCCTCGTCAGCTACCCTCACCTGCAAGCCACATCATCGCCAGTTACGCGTGCGGTCTCTGCACCTGCGCATACCAACCTTCCGGAACAGTGCGATCGCCCTTCCGGTGGCCGCTGCTATAAAATCAAGCCGGCATCTTGGGACCGCCACAAGAGCTGCAGCGACAGCGAAACGTGCAACGTCTAAGTCCTTTTACTTGTGTGCAGATTCCCGTTTACCCAGCCAAAAACTCCTTTCACCCTCGACTGCTACCCTCACCTGCAAGCCGCATCATCGCCAGTTACACGTGCGGGCTCTGCACCTGCGCATACCAACCTTCCGGAACAGTGCGGTCGCCCTTCCGGTGGCCGCTGCTATAAAATCAAGCCAGCATCAAGGGACCGCCACAAGAGCAGAAGCGACACCGGAACGTGCGACGTCTAAGTCTTCTCTTATTTGTGCGCACATTCCCGCTTACGCAGTCAACCACTCCTTCCACCCTCGCCAGCTACCCTCACCTGCAAGCCGCATCATCGCCAGTTACACGTGCGGGCTCTGCACATGCGCATACCAACCTTCCGGAACAGTCCGTTGGCCTTCCAGTGGCCGCTGCTATAAAATGAAGCCGGCATCAAGGGACCGCCACAAGAGCAGGAGCGACACCTAAACGTGTAACGTCTAAGTCTTGTCTTATTTGTCTGCAGACTACCGCTTACCCAGCCAACCACTCATTCCACCCTCGCCTGCTACCCTCACTTGCAAGCCGCATCATCGCCATCTGCACATGCGCATACCAACCTTCCGTAACAGTGCGGTCGCCGTTCCGGGGGCCGCTGCTATAAAATCAAGCCGGCATCAAGGGACCGCCACAAGAGCAGGAGCGACACCGGAACGTGAACGTGTAAGTCGTCTCTTATTTTTGTGCAGATTCCCGCTTACGCAGTCAACCACTCCTTCCACCCTCGCCAGCTACCCTCACCTGCAAGCCGCATCAACGCCAGTTGCGCGTGCGGGCTCTGCACCTGTTCATACCAACCTTCCGGAACAGTGCGGTCGCCCTTCCGTTGGCCGCTGCTATAAAATCAAGCCGGCATCAAGGGACCGCCACAAGAGCAGGAGTGACACCGGAACGTGCAACTTCTAACTCTTCTCTTATTTGTGCGCAGATTCCCGCTTACGCAGTCAACCACTCCTTCCACCCTCGCCAGCTACCCTCACCTGCAAGCCGCATCATCGCCAGTTGCGCGTGCGGGCTCTGCACCTGTTCATACCAACCTTCCGGAACAGTGCGGTCGCCCTTCCGTTGGCCGCTGCTATAAAATCAAACCGGCCTCAAGGGACCGCCACAAGAGCAGCAGCGACACCGAAACGTGCAACGTCTAAGGTTTCTCTTATTTGTGTGCAGATTCCCGCTTACCCTGCCAACCATCATTCCACCCTCACCTGCTACCCTCACCTGCAAGCCGCATCATCGCCAGTTACACGTGCGGGCTTTGCACCTGCGCATACCATCCTTCCGGAACAGTGCGGTCGCCCTTCGGGTGGCCGCTGCTATAAAATCAAGCCGGCATCAAGGGACCGCCACAAGAGCAGGAGCGACAGCAAAACGTGCAACGTCTAAGTCTTCTCTTATTTGTGTGCAGATTCCCGCTTACGCAGTCAACCACTCCTTCCACTATCGCCAGCTACCCTCACCTGCAAGCCGTATCATCGCTAGTTGCACATGCGGGCTCTGCACCTGCGCATACCAACCTTCCGGAAAAGTGCGGTCGCCCTTCCGGTGGCCGCTGTTATAAAATCAAACCGGCATCAAGGGACCGCCACAAGAGCAGGAGCGACACCGGAATGTGCAACGTCTAAGTCTTCTCTTATTTGTGCGCAGATTCCCGCTTACGCAGTCAACCACTCCTTCCACCCTCACCAGATACCCTCACCTGCAAGCCGCATCATCGCCAGTTACACGTGCGGGCTCTGCACCTGCGCATACCAACCTTCCGGAACAGTGCGGTCGCCGTTCCTGGGGGCCGCTGCTATAAAATCAAGCCGGCATCAACGGACCGCCACAAGAGCAGGAGCGACACCGAAACGTTCAACGTCAAAGTCTTCTCTTATTTGTGTGCAGATTCCCGCTTACCCAGCCAACCACTCATTCCAGCCTCGCCTGCTACCCTAACCTGCAAGCCGCATCAACGCCAGTTACACGTGCGAGCTCTGCACCTGAGCATACCAACCTTCCGGAACAGTGTGGTCGCCCTTCCGGTGGCCGCTGCTATAAATTCACGCCGGCATTAAGGGACCGCCACAAGAGCAGGGGCGACACCGGAACCTGCAACGTCTAAGTCTTCTCTTCTTTGTGCGCAGATTCCCGCTTACCCAGCCAACCACTCATTCCACCCTCGCCAGCTCCCCTCACCTGCAAGCCGCATCATCGCCAGTTGCGCGTGCGGGCTCTGCACCTGTGCCTATCAACCATCCGGAACAGTGCGGTTGCCCTTCCGGTGGCCGCTGCTATAAAATCAAGCCGGCATCAAGGGAGCGCCACAAGAGCAGGAGCGACAACGAAACGTACAACGTCTAAGTCTACTCTTATTTGTGTCCAGATTCCCGCTTACCCAGCCAACCACTCATTCCACCCTCGTCTGCTACCCTCACCTGCAAGCCGCATCATCGCCATTTACACGTGCGGGCTCTGCACCTGCGCATACCAACCTTCCGGAACAGTGCGGTCGCCCTTCCGGTGGCCGCTGCTATAAAATCAAACCGGCATCAAGGGACCGCCACAAGAGCAGCAGCGACACCGAAACGTGCAACGTCTAAGGTTTCTCTTATTTGTGTGCAGATTCCCGCTTACCCTGCCAACCATCATTCCACCCTCACCTGCTACCCTCACCTGCAAGCCGCATCATCGCCAGTTACACGTGCGGGCTTTGCACCTGCGCATACCATCCTTCCGGAACAGTGCGGTCGCCCTTCGGGTGGCCGCTGCTATAAAATCAAGCCGGCATCAAGGGACCGCCACAAGAGCAGGAGCGACAGCAAAACGTGCAACGTCTAAGTCTTCTCTTATTTGTGTGCAGATTCCCGCTTACGCAGTCAACCACTCCTTCCACTATCCCCAGCTACCCTCACCTGCAAGCCGTATCATAGCTAGTTGCACATGCGGGCTCTGCACCTGCGCATACCAACCTTCCGGAACAGTGCGGTCGCCCTTCCGGTGGCCGCTGCTATAAAATCAAGCCGGCATCAAGGGACCGCCACAAAAGTAGGAGCGACACCGGAACGTGCAACGTCTAAGTCTTCTCTTATTTGTGCGCAGATTCCCGCTTACCCAGCCAACCACTCATTCCACCCTCGACTGCTACCCTCACCTGCAAGCCGCATCAACGCCAGTTACACGTGCGAGCTCTGCACCTGAGCATACCAACCTTCCGGAACAGTGCGGTCGCCCTTCCGGTGGCCGCTGCTATAAATTCACGCCGGCATTAAGGGACCGCCACAAGAGCAGGGGCGACACCGGAACCTGCAACGTCTAAGTCTTCTCTTCTTTGTGTGCAGATTCCCGCTTTCCCAGCTAACCACTCCTTCCACCCTCGACTGCTACCCTCACCTGCAAGCCGCATCATCGCTAGTTGCACATGCGGGCTCTGCACCTGCGCATCACAACCTTCCGGAACAGTGCGATCGCCCTTCCGGTGGCCGCTTCTATAAAATCAAGTCGGCATCAAGGGACCGCCACAAGAGCAGGAGCGACACCGGAACGTGCAACGTATAAGTCTTTTCTTATTTGTGCGCACATTCCCGCTTACGCAGTCAACCACTCCTTCCACCCTCGTCAGCTACCCTCACCTGCAAGCCGCATCATCGCCAGTTACACGTGCGGGCTCTGCACATGCGCATACCAACCTTCCGGAACAGTGCGGTCGCCCTTCCGGTGGCCGCTGCTATAAAATCAAGCCGCCATCAAGGGACCGCCACAAGAACTGCAGCGACAGCGAAACGTGCAACGTCTAAGTCTTCTCTCATTTGTGTGCAGATTCCCACTTACCCAGCCAACCTCTCCTTCCACCCTCGCCAGCTACCCTCACCTGCAAGCCGCATCATCGCCAGTTGCACGTGCGGGCTCTGCACCTGCGCATACCAACCTTCCGGAACAGTGCGGTCGCCCTTCCGGTGGCCGCTGGTATAAAATCAAACCGGCATCAAGGGACCGCCACAAGAGCAGGAGCGACACCGGAATGTGCAACGTCTAAGTCTTCTCTTATTTGTGCGCAGATTCCCGCTTACGCAGTCAACCACTCCTTCCACCCTCGCCAGATACCCTCACCTGCAAGCCGCATCATCGCCAGTTACACGTGCGGGCTCTGCACCTGCGCATACCAACCTTCCGGAACAGTGCGGTCGCCGTTCCTGGGGGCCGCTGCTATAAAATCAAGCCGGCATCAACGGACCGCCACAAGAGCAGGAGCGACACCGAAACGTTCAACGTCAAAGTCTTCTCTTATTTGTGTGCAGATTCCCGCTTACCCAGCCAACCACTCATTCCAGCCTCGCCTGCTACCCTAACCTGCAAGCCGCATCAACGCCAGTTACACGTGCGAGCTCTGCACCTGAGCATACCAACCTTCCGGAACAGTGTGGTCGCCCTTCCGGTGGCCGCTGCTATAAATTCACGCCGGCATTAAGGGACCGCCACAAGAGCAGGGGCGACACCGGAACCTGCAACGTCTAAGTCTTCTCTTCTTTGTGCGCAGATTCCCGCTTACCCAGCCAACCACTCATTCCACCCTCGCCAGCTACCCTCACCTGCAAGCCGCATCATCGCCAGTTGCGCGTGCGGGCTCTGCACCTGTGCCTATCAACCATCCGGAACAGTGCGGTTGCCCTTCCGGTGGCCGCTGCTATAAAATCAAGCCGGCATCAAGGGAGCGCCACAAGAGCAGGAGCGACAACGAAACGTACAACGTCTAAGTCTACTCTTATTTGTGTCCAGATTCCCGCTTACCCAGCCAACCACTCATTCCACCCTCGTCTGCTACCCTCACCTGCAAGCCGCATCATCGCCATTTACACGTGCGGGCTCTGCACCTGCGCATACCAACCTTCCGGAACAGTGCGGTCGCCCTTCCGGTGGCCGCTGCTATAAAATCAAACCGGCATCAAGGGACCGCCACAAGAGCAGCAGCGACACCGAAACGTGCAACGTCTAAGCTTTCTCTTATTTGTGTGCAGATTCCCGCTTACCCTGCCAACCATCATTCCACCCTCACCTGCTACCCTCACCTGCAAGCCGCATCATCGCCAGTTACACGTGCGGGCTTTGCACCTGCGCATACCATCCTTCCGGAACAGTGCGGTCGCCCTTCGGGTGGCCGCTGCTATAAAATCAAGCCGGCATCAAGGGACCGCCACAAGAGCAGGAGCGACAGCAAAACGTGCAACGTCTAAGTCTTCTCTTATTTGTGTGCAGATTCCCGCTTACGCAGTCAACCACTCCTTCCACTATCCCCTGCTACCCTCACCTGCAAGCCGTATCATAGCTAGTTGCACATGCGGGCTCTGCACCTGCGCATACCAACCTTCCGGAACAGTGCGGTCGCCCTTCCGGGGCCCGCTGCTATAAAATCAAGCCGGCATCAACGGACCGCCACAAGAGCAGGAGCGACACCGAAACGTTCAACGTCAAGGTCTTCTCTTATTTGTGTGCAGATTCCCGCTTACCCAGCCAACCACTCATTCCAGCCTCGCCTGCTACCCTAACCTGCAAGCCGCATCAACGCCAGTTACACGTGCGAGCTCTGCACCTGAGCATACCAACCTTCCGGAACAGTGTGGTCGCCCTTCCGGTGGCCGCTGCTATAAATTCACGCCGGCATTAAGGGACCGCCACAAGAGCAGGGGCGACACCGGAACCTGCAACGTCTAAGTCTTCTCTTCTTTGTGCGCAGATTCCCGCTTACCCAGCCAACCACTCATTCCACCCTCGCCAGCTCCCCTCACCTGCAAGCCGCATCATCGCCAGTTGCGCGTGCGGGCTCTGCACCTGTGCCTATCAACCATCCGGAACAGTGCGGTTGCCCTTCCGGTGGCCGCTGCTATAAAATCAAGCCGGCATCAAGGGAGCGCCACAAGAGCAGGAGCGACAACGAAACGTACAACGTCTAAGTCTACTCTTATTTGTGTCCAGATTCCCGCTTACCCAGCCAACCACTCATTCCACCCTCGTCTGCTACCCTCACCTGCAAGCCGCATCATCGCCATTTACACGTGCGGGCTCTGCACCTGCGCATACCAACCTTCCGGAACAGTGCGGTCGCCCTTCCGGTGGCCGCTGCTATAAAATCAAACCGGCATCAAGGGACCGCCACAAGAGCAGCAGCGACACCGAAACGTGCAACGTCTAAGGTTTCTCTTATTTGTGTGCAGATTCCCGCTTACCCTGCCAACCATCATTCCACCCTCACCTGCTACCCTCACCTGCAAGCCGCATCATCGCCAGTTACACGTGCGGGCTTTGCACCTGCGCATACCATCCTTCCGGAACAGTGCGGTCGCCCTTCGGGTGGCCGCTGCTATAAAATCAAGCCGGCATCAAGGGACCGCCACAAGAGCAGGAGCGACAGCAAAACGTGCAACGTCTAAGTCTTCTCTTATTTGTGTGCAGATTCCCGCTTACGCAGTCAACCACTCCTTCCACTATCCCCAGCTACCCTCACCTGCAAGCCGTATCATAGCTAGTTGCACATGCGGGCTCTGCACCTGCGCATACCAACCTTCCGGAACAGTGCGGTCGCCCTTCCGGTGGCCGCTGCTATAAAATCAAGCCGGCATCAAGGGACCGCCACAAAAGTAGGAGCGACACCGGAACGTGCAACGTCTAAGTCTTCTCTTATTTGTGCGCAGATTCCCGCTTACCCAGCCAACCACTCATTCCACCTTCGACTGCTACCCTCACCTGCAAGCCGCATCAACGCCAGTTACACGTGCGAGCTCTGCACCTGAGCATACCAACCTTCCGGAACAGTGCGGTCGCCCTTCCGGTGGCCGCTGCTATAAATTCACGCCGGCATTAAGGGACCGCCACAAGAGCAGGGGCGACACCGGAACCTGCAACGTCTAAGTCTTCTCTTCTTTGTGTGCAGATTCCCGCTTTCCCAGCTAACCACTCCTTCCACCCTCGACTGCTACCCTCACCTGCAAGCCGCATCATCGCTAGTTGCACATGCGGGCTCTGCACCTGCGCATCACAACCTTCCGGAACAGTGCGATCGCCCTTCCGGTGGCCGCTTCTATAAAATCAAGTCGGCATCAAGGGACCGCCACAAGAGCAGGAGCGACACCGGAATGTGCAACGTCTAAGTCTTCTCTTATTTGTGCGCAGATTCCCGCTTACGCAGTCAACCACTCCTTCCACCCTCGCCAGATACCCTCACCTGCAAGCCGCATCATCGCCAGTTACACGTGCGGGCTCTGCACCTGCGCATACCAACCTTCCGGAACAGTGCGGTCGCCGTTCCTGGGGGCCGCTGCTATAAAATCAAGCCGGCATCAACGGACCGCCACAAGAGCAGGAGCGACACCGAAACGTTCAACGTCAAAGTCTTCTCTTATTTGTGTGCAGATTCCCGCTTACCCAGCCAACCACTCATTCCAGCCTCGCCTGCTACCCTAACCTGCAAGCCGCATCAACGCCAGTTACACGTGCGAGCTCTGCACCTGAGCATACCAACCTTCCGGAACAGTGTGGTCGCCCTTCCGGTGGCCGCTGCTATAAATTCACGCCGGCATTAAGGGACCGCCACAAGAGCAGGGGCGACACCGGAACCTGCAACGTCTAAGTCTTCTCTTCTTTGTGCGCAGATTCCCGCTTACCCAGCCAACCACTCATTCCACCCTCGCCAGCTACCCTCACCTGCAAGCCGCATCATCGCCAGTTGCGCGTGCGGGCTCTGCACCTGTGCCTATCAACCATCCGGAACAGTGCGGTTGCCCTTCCGGTGGCCGCTGCTATAAAATCAAGCCGGCATCAAGGGAGCGCCACAAGAGCAGGAGCGACAACGAAACGTACAACGTCTAAGTCTACTCTTATTTGTGTCCAGATTCCCGCTTACCCAGCCAACCACTCATTCCACCCTCGTCTGCTACCCTCACCTGCAAGCCGCATCATCGCCATTTACACGTGCGGGCTCTGCACCTGCGCATACCAACCTTCCGGAACAGTGCGGTCGCCCTTCCGGTGGCCGCTGCTATAAAATCAAACCGGCATCAAGGGACCGCCACAAGAGCAGCAGCGACACCGAAACGTGCAACGTCTAAGCTTTCTCTTATTTGTGTGCAGATTCCCGCTTACCCTGCCAACCATCATTCCACCCTCACCTGCTACCCTCACCTGCAAGCCGCATCATCGCCAGTTACACGTGCGGGCTTTGCACCTGCGCATACCATCCTTCCGGAACAGTGCGGTCGCCCTTCGGGTGGCCGCTGCTATAAAATCAAGCCGGCATCAAGGGACCGCCACAAGAGCAGGAGCGACAGCAAAACGTGCAACGTCTAAGTCTTCTCTTATTTGTGTGCAGATTCCCGCTTACGCAGTCAACCACTCCTTCCACTATCCCCTGCTACCCTCACCTGCAAGCCGTATCATAGCTAGTTGCACATGCGGGCTCTGCACCTGCGCATACCAACCTTCCGGAACAGTGCGGTCGCCCTTCCGGGGGCCGCTGCTATAAAATCAAGCCGGCATCAACGGACCGCCACAAGAGCAGGAGCGACACCGAAACGTTCAACGTCAAGGTCTTCTCTTATTTGTGTGCAGATTCCCGCTTACCCAGCCAACCACTCATTCCAGCCTCGCCTGCTACCCTAACCTGCAAGCCGCATCAACGCCAGTTACACGTGCGAGCTCTGCACCTGAGCATACCAACCTTCCGGAACAGTGTGGTCGCCCTTCCGGTGGCCGCTGCTATAAATTCACGCCGGCATTAAGGGACCGCCACAAGAGCAGGGGCGACACCGGAACCTGCAACGTCTAAGTCTTCTCTTCTTTGTGCGCAGATTCCCGCTTACCCAGCCAACCACTCATTCCACCCTCGCCAGCTCCCCTCACCTGCAAGCCGCATCATCGCCAGTTGCGCGTGCGGGCTCTGCACCTGTGCCTATCAACCATCCGGAACAGTGCGGTTGCCCTTCCGGTGGCCGCTGCTATAAAATCAAGCCGGCATCAAGGGAGCGCCACAAGAGCAGGAGCGACAACGAAACGTACAACGTCTAAGTCTACTCTTATTTGTGTCCAGATTCCCGCTTACCCAGCCAACCACTCATTCCACCCTCGTCTGCTACCCTCACCTGCAAGCCGCATCATCGCCATTTACACGTGCGGGCTCTGCACCTGCGCATACCAACCTTCCGGAACAGTGCGGTCGCCCTTCCGGTGGCCGCTGCTATAAAATCAAACCGGCATCAAGGGACCGCCACAAGAGCAGCAGCGACACCGAAACGTGCAACGTCTAAGGTTTCTCTTATTTGTGTGCAGATTCCCGCTTACCCTGCCAACCATCATTCCACCCTCACCTGCTACCCTCACCTGCAAGCCGCATCATCGCCAGTTACACGTGCGGGCTTTGCACCTGCGCATACCATCCTTCCGGAACAGTGCGGTCGCCCTTCGGGTGGCCGCTGCTATAAAATCAAGCCGGCATCAAGGGACCGCCACAAGAGCAGGAGCGACAGCAAAACGTGCAACGTCTAAGTCTTCTCTTATTTGTGTGCAGATTCCCGCTTACGCAGTCAACCACTCCTTCCACTATCCCCAGCTACCCTCACCTGCAAGCCGTATCATAGCTAGTTGCACATGCGGGCTCTGCACCTGCGCATACCAACCTTCCGGAACAGTGCGGTCGCCCTTCCGGTGGCCGCTGCTATAAAATCAAGCCGGCATCAAGGGACCGCCACAAAAGTAGGAGCGACACCGGAACGTGCAACGTCTAAGTCTTCTCTTATTTGTGCGCAGATTCCCGCTTACCCAGCCAACCACTCATTCCACCTTCGACTGCTACCCTCACCTGCAAGCCGCATCAACGCCAGTTACACGTGCGAGCTCTGCACCTGAGCATACCAACCTTCCGGAACAGTGCGGTCGCCCTTCCGGTGGCCGCTGCTATAAATTCACGCCGGCATTAAGGGACCGCCACAAGAGCAGGGGCGACACCGGAACCTGCAACGTCTAAGTCTTCTCTTCTTTGTGTGCAGATTCCCGCTTTCCCAGCTAACCACTCCTTCCACCCTCGACTGCTACCCTCACCTGCAAGCCGCATCATCGCTAGTTGCACATGCGGGCTCTGCACCTGCGCATCACAACCTTCCGGAACAGTGCGATCGCCCTTCCGGTGGCCGCTTCTATAAAATCAAGTCGGCATCAAGGGACCGCCACAAGAGCAGGAGCGACACCGGAATGTGCAACGTCTAAGTCTTCTCTTATTTGTGCGCAGATTCCCGCTTACGCAGTCAACCACTCCTTCCACCCTCGCCAGATACCCTCACCTGCAAGCCGCATCATCGCCAGTTACACGTGCGGGCTCTGCACCTGCGCATACCAACCTTCCGGAACAGTGCGGTCGCCGTTCCTGGGGGCCGCTGCTATAAAATCAAGCCGGCATCAACGGACCGCCACAAGAGCAGGAGCGACACCGAAACGTTCAACGTCAAAGTCTTCTCTTATTTGTGTGCAGATTCCCGCTTACCCAGCCAACCACTCATTCCAGCCTCGCCTGCTACCCTAACCTGCAAGCCGCATCAACGCCAGTTACACGTGCGAGCTCTGCACCTGAGCATACCAACCTTCCGGAACAGTGTGGTCGCCCTTCCGGTGGCCGCTGCTATAAATTCACGCCGGCATTAAGGGACCGCCACAAGAGCAGGGGCGACACCGGAACCTGCAACGTCTAAGTCTTCTCTTCTTTGTGCGCAGATTCCCGCTTACCCAGCCAACCACTCATTCCACCCTCGCCAGCTACCCTCACCTGCAAGCCGCATCATCGCCAGTTGCGCGTGCGGGCTCTGCACCTGTGCCTATCAACCATCCGGAACAGTGCGGTTGCCCTTCCGGTGGCCGCTGCTATAAAATCAAGCCGGCATCAAGGGAGCGCCACAAGAGCAGGAGCGACAACGAAACGTACAACGTCTAAGTCTACTCTTATTTGTGTCCAGATTCCCGCTTACCCAGCCAACCACTCATTCCACCCTCGTCTGCTACCCTCACCTGCAAGCCGCATCATCGCCATTTACACGTGCGGGCTCTGCACCTGCGCATACCAACCTTCCGGAACAGTGCGGTCGCCCTTCCGGTGGCCGCTGCTATAAAATCAAACCGGTATCAAGGGACCGCCACAAGAGCAGCAGCGACACCGAAACGTGCAACGTCTAAGCTTTCTCTTATTTGTGTGCAGATTCCCGCTTACCCTGCCAACCATCATTCAACCCTCCCCTGCTACCCTCACCTGCAAGCCGCATCATCGCCAGTTACACGTGCGGGCTTTGCACCTGCGCATACCATCCTTCCGGAACAGTGCGGTCGCCCTTCGGGTGGCCGCTGCTATAAAATCAAGCCGGCATCAAGGGACCGCCACAAGAGCAGGAGCGACAGCAAAACGTGCAACCTCTAAGTCTTCTCTTATTTGTGTGCAGATTCCCGCTTACGCAGTCAACCACTCCTTCCACTATCCCCTGCTACCCTCACCTGCAAGCCGTATCATAGCTAGTTGCACATGCGGGCTCTGCACCTGCGCATACCAACCTTCCGGAACAGTGCGGTCGCCCTTCCGGGGGCCGCTGCTATAAAATCAAGCCGGCATCAACGGACCGCCACAAGAGCAGGAGCGACACCGAAACGTTCAACGTCAAGGTCTTCTCTTATTTGTGTGCAGATTCCCGCTTACCCAGCCAACCACTCATTCCAGCCTCGCCTGCTACCCTAACCTGCAAGCCGCATCAACGCCAGTTACACGTGCGAGCTCTGCACCTGAGCATACCAACCTTCCGGAACAGTGTGGTCGCCCTTCCGGTGGCCGCTGCTATAAATTCACGCCGGCATTAAGGGACCGCCACAAGAGCAGGGGCGACACCGGAACCTGCAACGTCTAAGTCTTCTCTCCTTTGTGCGCAGATTCCCGCTTACCCAGCCAACCACTCATTCCACCCTCGCCAGCTCCCCTCACCTGCAAGCCGCATCATCGCCAGTTGCGCGTGCGGGCTCTGCACCTGTGCCTATCAACCATCCGGAACAGTGCGGTTGCCCTTCCGGTGGCCGCTGCTATAAAATCAAGCCGGCATCAAGGGAGCGCCACCAGAGCAGGAGCGACAACGAAACGTACAACGTCTAAGTCTACTCTTATTTGTGTCCAGATTCCCGCTTACCCAGCCAACCACTCATTCCACCCTCGTCTGCTACCCTCACCTGCAAGCCGCATCATCGCCATTTACACGTGCGGGCTCTGCACCTGCGCATACCAACCTTCCGGAACAGTGCGGTCGCCCTTCCGGTGGCCGCTGCTATAAAATCAAACCGGCATCAAGGGACCGCCACAAGAGCAGCAGCGACACCGAAACGTGCAACGTCTAAGGTTTCTCTTATTTGTGTGCAGATTCCCGCTTACCCTGCCAACCATCATTCCACCCTCACCTGCTACCCTCACCTGCAAGCCGCATCATCGCCAGTTACACGTGCGGGCTTTGCACCTGCGCATACCATCCTTCCGGAACAGTGCGGTCGCCCTTCGGGTGGCCGCTGCTATAAAATCAAGCCGGCATCAAGGGACCGCCACAAGAGCAGGAGCGACAGCAAAACGTGCAACGTCTAAGTCTTCTCTTATTTGTGTGCAGATTCCCGCTTACGCAGTCAACCACTCCTTCCACTATCCCCAGCTACCCTCACCTGCAAGCCGTATCATAGCTAGTTGCACATGCGGGCTCTGCACCTGCGCATACCAACCTTCCGGAACAGTGCGGTCGCCCTTCCGGTGGCCGCTGCTATAAAATCAAGCCGGCATCAAGGGACCGCCACAAAAGTAGGAGCGACACCGGAACGTGCAACGTCTAAGTCTTCTCTTATTTGTGCGCAGATTCCCGCTTACCCAGCCAACCACTCATTCCACCCTCGACTGCTACCCTCACCTGCAAGCCGCATCAACGCCAGTTACACGTGCGAGCTCTGCACCTGAGCATACCAACCTTCCGGAACAGTGCGGTCGCCCTTCCGGTGGCCGCTGCTATAAATTCACGCCGGCATTAAGGGACCGCCACAAGAGCAGGGGCGACACCGGAACCTGCAACGTCTAAGTCTTCTCTTCTTTGTGTGCAGATTCCCGCTTTCCCAGCTAAAAACTCCTTCCACCCTCGACTGCTACCCTCACCTGCAAGCCGCATCATCGCTAGTTGCACATGCGGGCTCTGCACCTGCGCATCACAACCTTCCGGAACAGTGCGATCGCCCTTCCGGTGGCCGCTTCTATAAAATCAAGTCGGCATCAAGGGACCGCCACAAGAGCAGGAGCGACACCGGAACGTGCAACGTATAAGTCTTTTCTTATTTGTGCGCACATTCCCGCTTACGCAGTCAACCACTCCTTCCACCCTCGTCAGCTACCCTCACCTGCAAGCCGCATCATCGCCAGTTACACGTGCGGGCTCTGCACATGCGCATACCAACCTTCCGGAACAGTTCGTTGGCCTTCCAGTGGCCGCTGCTATAAAATCAAGCCGGCATCAAGGGACCGCCACAAGAGCTGCAGCGACAGCGAAACGTGCAACGTCTAAGTCTTCTCTTATTTGTGTGCAGATTCCCGGTTACCGAGCCAACCACTCGTTCCACCCTCGCCAGCTACCCTCACCTGCAAGTCGCATCGTCGCCAGTTGCACGTGCGGGCTCTGCACCTGCGCATAACAAAACCTTCCGGAACAGTGCGGTCGCCCTTCCGGTGGCCGCTGCTATAAAATCAAGCCGCCATCAAGGGACCGCCACAAGAACTGCAGCGACAGCGAAACGTGCAACGTCTAAGTCTTCTCTCATTTGTGTGCAGATTCCCACTTACCCAGCCAACCTCTCCTTCCACCCTCGCCAGCTACCCTCACCTGCAAGCCGCATCATCGCCAGTTGCACGTGCGGGCTCTGCACCTGCGCATACCAACCTTCCGGAACAGTGCGGTCGCCCTTCCGGTGGCCGCTGTTATAAAATCAAACCGGCATCAAGGGACCGCCACAAGAGCAGGAGCGACACCGGAATGTGCAACGTCTAAGTCTTCTCTTATTTGTGCGCAGATTCCCGCTTACGCAGTCAACCACTCCTTCCACCCTCGCCAGATACCCTCACCTGCAAGCCGCATCATCGCCAGTTACACGTGCGGGCTCTGCACCTGCGCATACCAACCTTCCGGAACAGTGCGGTCGCCGTTCCTGGGGGCCGCTGCTATAAAATCAAGCCGGCATCAACGGACCGCCACAAGAGCAGGAGCGACACCGAAACGTTCAACGTCAAAGTCTTCTCTTATTTGTGTGCAGATTCCCGCTTACCCAGCCAACCACTCATTCCAGCCTCGCCTGCTACCCTAACCTGCAAGCCGCATCAACGCCAGTTACACGTGCGAGCTCTGCACCTGAGCATACCAACCTTCCGGAACAGTGTGGTCGCCCTTCCGGTGGCCGCTGCTATAAATTCACGCCGGCATTAAGGGACCGCCACAAGAGCAGGGGCGACACCGGAACCTGCAACGTCTAAGTCTTCTCTTCTTTGTGCGCAGATTCCCGCTTACCCAGCCAACCACTCATTCCACCCTCGCCAGCTACCCTCACCTGCAAGCCGCATCATCGCCAGTTGCGCGTGCGGGCTCTGCACCTGTGCCTATCAACCATCCGGAACAGTGCGGTTGCCCTTCCGGTGGCCGCTGCTATAAAATCAAGCCGGCATCAAGGGAGCGCCACAAGAGCAGGAGCGACAACGAAACGTACAACGTCTAAGTCTACTCTTATTTGTGTCCAGATTCCCGCTTACCCAGCCAACCACTCATTCCACCCTCGTCTGCTACCCTCACCTGCAAGCCGCATCATCGCCATTTACACGTGCGGGCTCTGCACCTGCGCATACCAACCTTCCGGAACAGTGCGGTCGCCCTTCCGGTGGCCGCTGCTATAAAATCAAACCGGCATCAAGGGACCGCCACAAGAGCAGCAGCGACACCGAAACGTGCAACGTCTAAGCTTTCTCTTATTTGTGTGCAGATTCCCGCTTACCCTGCCAACCATCATTCCACCCTCACCTGCTACCCTCACCTGCAAGCCGCATCATCGCCAGTTACACGTGCGGGCTTTGCACCTGCGCATACCATCCTTCCGGAACAGTGCGGTCGCCCTTCGGGTGGCCGCTGCTATAAAATCAAGCCGGCATCAAGGGACCGCCACAAGAGCAGGAGCGACAGCAAAACGTGCAACGTCTAAGTCTTCTCTTATTTGTGTGCAGATTCCCGCTTACGCAGTCAACCACTCCTTCCACTATCCCCTGCTACCCTCACCTGCAAGCCGTATCATAGCTAGTTGCACATGCGGGCTCTGCACCTGCGCATACCAACCTTCCGGAACAGTGCGGTCGCCCTTCCGGGGGCCGCTGCTATAAAATCAAGCCGGCATCAACGGACCGCCACAAGAGCAGGAGCGACACCGAAACGTTCAACGTCAAGGTCTTCTCTTATTTGTGTGCAGATTCCCGCTTACCCAGCCAACCACTCATTCCAGCCTCGCCTGCTACCCTAACCTGCAAGCCGCATCAACGCCAGTTACACGTGCGAGCTCTGCACCTGAGCATACCAACCTTCCGGAACAGTGCGGTCGCCCTTCCGGTGGCCGCTGCTATAAATTCACGCCGGCATTAAGGGACCGCCACAAGAGCAGGGGCGACACCGGAACCTGCAACGTCTAAGTCTTCTCTTCTTTGTGCGCAGATTCCCGCTTACCCAGCCAACCACTCATTCCACCCTCGCCAGCTACCCTCACCTGCAAGCCGCATCATCGCCAGTTGCGCGTGCGGGCTCTGCACCTGTGCATATCAACCATCCGGAACAGTGCGGTTGCCCTTCCGGTGGCCGCTGCTATAAAATCAAGCCGGCATCAAGGGAGCGCCACAAGAGCAGGAGCGACAACGAAACGTACAACGTCTAAGTCTACTCTTATTTGTGTCCAGATTCCCGCTTACCCAGCCAACCACTCATTCCACCCTCGTCTGCTACCCTCACCTGCAAGCCGCATCATCGCCAGTTACACGTGCGGGCTCTGCACCTGCGCATACCAACCTTCCGGAACAGTGCGGTCGCCCTTCCGGTGGCCGCTGCTATAAAATCAAACCGGCATCAAGGGACCGCCACAAGAGCAGCAGCGACACCGAAACGTGCAACGTCTAAGGTTTCTCTTATTTGTGTGCAGATTCCCGCTTACCCTGCCAACCATCATTCCACACTCACCTGCTACCCTCACCTGCAAGCCGCATCATCGCCAGTTACACGTGCGGGCTTTGCACCTGCGCATACCATCCTTCCGGAACAGTGCGGTCGCCCTTCGGGTGGCCGCTGCTATAAAATCAAGCCGGCATCAAGGGACCGCCACAAGAGCAGGAGCGACAGCGAAACGTGCAACGTCTAAGTCTTCTCTTATTTGTGTGCAGATTCCCGCTTACGCAGTCAACCACTCCTTCCACTATCCCCAGTTACCCTCACCTGCAAGCCGTATCATAGCTAGTTGCACATGCGGGCTCTGCACCTGCGCATACCAACCTTCCGGAACAGTGCGGTCGCCCTTCAGGTGGCCGCTGCTATAAAATCAAGCCGGCATCAAGGGACCGCCACAAGAGTAGGAGCGACACCGGAACGTGCAACGTCTAAGTCTTCTCTTATTTGTGCGCAGATTCCCGCTTACCCAGCCAACCACTCATTCCACCCTCGCCTGCTACCCTAACCTGCAAGCCGCATCAACGCCAGTTACACGTGCGAGCTCTGCTCCTGAGCATACCAACCTTCCGGAACAGTGCGGTCGCCCTTCCGGTGGCCGCTGCTATAAATTCAGGCCGGCATTAAGGGACCGCCACAAGAGCAGGGGCGACACCGGAACCTGCAACGTCTAAGTCTTCTCTTCTTTGTGTGCAGATTCCCGCTTTCCCAGCCAACCACTCCTTCCACCCTCGACTGCTACCCTCACCTGCAAGCCGCATCATCGCCAGTTACACGTGCGGGCTCTGCACCTGCGCATAACAACCTTCCGGAACAGTGCGGTCGCCCTTCCGGTGGCCGCTGCTATAAAATCAAGCCGGCATCAAGGGACCGCCACAAGAGCAGGAGTGACACCGGAACGTGCAACGTCTAACTCTTCTCTTATTTGTGCGCAGATTCCCGCTTACGCAGTCAACCACTCCTTCCACCCTCGCCAGCTACCCTCACCTGCAAGCCGCATCATCACCAGTTGCGCGTGCGGGCTCTGCACCTGTGCATATCAACCATCCGGAACAGTGCGGTTGCCCTTCCGGTGGCCGCTGCTATAAAACCAAGCCGGCATCAAGGGAGCGCCACAAGAGCAGGAGCGACAACGAAACGTACAACGTCTAAGTCTACTCTTATTTGTCTCCAGATTCCCGCTTACCCAGCCAACCACTCATTCCACCCTCGTCTGCTACCCTCACCTGCATGCCGCATCATCACCAGTTACACGTGCGGGCTCTGCACCTTCGCATACCAACCTTCCGGAACAGTGCGGTCGCCCTTCCGGGGGCCGCTGCTATAAAATCAAACCGGCATCAAGGGACCGCCACAAGAGCAGCAGCGACACCGAAACGTGCAACGTCTAAGGTTTCTCTTATTTGTGTGCAGATTCCCGCTTACCCTGCCAACCATCATTCCACCCTCACCTGCTACCCTCACCTGCAAGCCGCATCATCGCCAGTTACACGTGCGGGCTTTGCACCTGCGCATACCATCCTTCCGGAACAGTGCGGTCGCCCTTCGGGTGGCCGCTGCTATAAAATCAAGCCGGCATCAAGGGACCGCCACAAGAGCAGGAGCGACACCGGAACGTGCAACGTCTAAATCGTCTCTTATTTGTGTGCAGATTCCCGCTTTCCCAGCCAACCACTCCTTCCACTATCGTCAGCTACCCTCACCTGCAAGCCGTATCATCGCTAGTTGCACATGCGGGCTCTGCACCTGCGCATGCCAACCTTCCGGAACAGTGCGGTCACCCTTCCGGTGGCCGCTGCTATAAAATCAAGCCGGCATCAAGGGACCGTCACAAGAGCAGGAGCGACACCGGAACGTGCAACGTCTAAGTCTTCTCTTATTCTTAGAAAACATAGCGCAAAAAGGACACGGACGACACAGAAGTGGACAGATTCCCGCTTACACAGTCAACCACTCATTCCACCCTCGCCTGCTACCCTAACCTGCAAGCCGCATCAACGCCAGTTACACGTGCGAGCTCTGCACCTGAGCATACCAACCTTCCGGAACAGTGCGGTCGCCCTTCCGGTGGCCGCTGCTATAAAATCAAGCCGGCATCAAGGGACCGCCACAAGAACTGCAGCGACAGCGAAACGTGCAACATCTAAATCTTCTCTTATTTGTGTGCAGATTCCCGCTTACCCAGCCAACCACTCATTTCACCCTCGCCTGCTACCCTCACCTGCAAGCCGCAATATCGCCAGTTACACGTGCAGGCTCTGCACCTGCGCATACCAACCTTCCGAAACAGTGCGGTCTCCCTTCCGGTGGCCGCTGCTATAAAATCAAGCCTGCATCAAGGGACCGCCACAAGAGCTGGAGCGACAGCGGAGCGTGCAACGTCTAAGTCTTCTCTTATTTGTGTGAAGATTCCCGCTTACGCAGTCAACTACTCCTTCCACCCTCGTCAGCTACCCTCACCTGCAAGCCACATCATCGCCAGTTACGCGTGCGGGCTCTGCACCTGCGCATACCAACCTTCCGGAACAGTGCGGTCGCCCTTCCGGTGGCCGCTGCTATAAAATCAAGCCAGCATCAAGGGTCCGCCACAAGAGCAGAAGCGACACCGGAACGTGCAACGTCGAAGTCTTCTCTTATTTGTGTGCAGATTCCCGCTTACGCAGTCAACCACTCCTTCCACCCTCGCCAGCTACCCTCACCTGCAAGCCGCATCATCTCCAGTTGCACGTGCGGGCTCTGCACCTGAGCATACCAACCTTCCGGAACAGTGCGGTCGCCCTTCCGGTGGCCGCTGCTATAAAATCAAGCCGGCATCAAGGGACCGCCACAAGAGCAGCAGCGACACCGAAACGTGCAACGTCTAAGTCTTCTCCTATTATTCTGCAGATTCCCGCATACGCAGTCAACCACTCCTTCCACCCTCGCCAGCTACCCTCACCTGCAAGCCGCATCATCTCCAGTTGCACGTGCGGGCTCTGCACCTGAGCATACCAACCTTCCGGAACAGTGCGGTCGCCCTTCCAGCGGCCGCTGCTATAAAATCAAGCCGGCATCAAGGAACCGCCACAAGAGCAGGAGCGGCACCAGAACGTGCAACGTCTAAGTCTTCTTTTATTTGTCCAGATTCCCGCTTACGCAGTCAACCACTCCTTCCACCCTCGCCAGCTACCCTCACCTGCAAGCCGCATCATCTCCAGTTGCACGTGCGGGCTCTGCACCTGAGCATACCAACCTTCCGGAACAGTGCGGTCGCCCTTCCAGCGGCCGCTGCTATAAAATCAAGCCGGCATCAAGGAACCGCCACAAGAGCAGGAGCGACACCGGAATGTGCAACGTCTAAGTCTTCTCTTATTTGTGCGCAGATTCCCGCTTACGCAGTCAACCACTCCTTCCACCCTCGCCAGATACCCTCACCTGCAAGCCGCATCATCGCCAGTTACACGTGCGGGCTCTGCACCTGCGCATACCAACCTTCCGGAACAGTGCGGTCGCCGTTCCTGGGGGCCGCTGCTATAAAATCAAGCCGGCATCAACGGACCGCCACAAGAGCAGGAGCGACACCGAAACGTTCAACGTCAAAGTCTTCTCTTATTTGTGTGCAGATTCCCGCTTACCCAGCCAACCACTCATTCCAGCCTCGCCTGCTACCCTAACCTGCAAGCCGCATCAACGCCAGTTACACGTGCGAGCTCTGCACCTGAGCATACCAACCTTCCGGAACAGTGTGGTCGCCCTTCCGGTGGCCGCTGCTATAAATTCACGCCGGCATTAAGGGACCGCCACAAGAGCAGGGGCGACACCGGAACCTGCAACGTCTAAGTCTTCTCTTCTTTGTGCGCAGATTCCCGCTTACCCAGCCAACCACTCATTCCACCCTCGCCAGCTACCCTCACCTGCAAGCCGCATCATCGCCAGTTGCGCGTGCGGGCTCTGCACCTGTGCCTATCAACCATCCGGAACAGTGCGGTTGCCCTTCCGGTGGCCGCTGCTATAAAATCAAGCCGGCATCAAGGGAGCGCCACAAGAGCAGGAGCGACAACGAAACGTACAACGTCTAAGTCTACTCTTATTTGTGTCCAGATTCCCGCTTACCCAGCCAACCACTCATTCCACCCTCGTCTGCTACCCTCACCTGCAAGCCGCATCATCGCCATTTACACGTGCGGGCTCTGCACCTGCGCATACCAACCTTCCGGAACAGTGCGGTCGCCCTTCCGGTGGCCGCTGCTATAAAATCAAACCGGCATCAAGGGACCGCCACAAGAGCAGCAGCGACACCGAAACGTGCAACGTCTAAGCTTTCTCTTATTTGTGTGCAGATTCCCGCTTACCCTGCCAACCATCATTCCACCCTCACCTGCTACCCTCACCTGCAAGCCGCATCATCGCCAGTTACACGTGCGGGCTTTGCACCTGCGCATACCATCCTTCCGGAACAGTGCGGTCGCCCTTCGGGTGGCCGCTGCTATAAAATCAAGCCGGCATCAAGGGACCGCCACAAGAGCAGGAGCGACAGCAAAACGTGCAACGTCTAAGTCTTCTCTTATTTGTGTGCAGATTCCCGCTTACGCAGTCAACCACTCCTTCCACTATCCCCTGCTACCCTCACCTGCAAGCCGTATCATAGCTAGTTGCACATGCGGGCTCTGCACCTGCGCATACCAACCTTCCGGAACAGTGCGGTCGCCCTTCCGGGGGCCGCTGCTATAAAATCAAGCCGGCATCAACGGACCGCCACAAGAGCAGGACCGACACCGAAACGTTCAACGTCAAGGTCTTCTCTTATTTGTGTGCAGATTCCCGCTTACCCAGCCAACCACTCATTCCAGCCTCGCCTGCTACCCTAACCTGCAAGCCGCATCAACGCCAGTTACACGTGCGAGCTCTGCACCTGAGCATACCAACCTTCCGGAACAGTGCGGTCGCCCTTCCGGTGGCCGCTGCTATAAATTCACGCCGGCATTAAGGGACCGCCACAAGAGCAGGGGCGACACCGGAACCTGCAACGTCTAAGTCTTCTCTTCTTTGTGCGCAGATTCCCGCTTACCCAGCCAACCACTCATTCCACCCTCGGCAGCTACCCTCACCTGCAAGCCGCATCATCGCCAGTTGCGCGTGCGGGCTCTGCACCTGTGCATATCAACCATCCGGAACAGTGCGGTTGCCCTTCCGGTGGCCGCTGCTATAAAATCAAGCCGGCATCAAGGGAGCGCCACAAGAGCAGGAGCGACAACGAAACGTACAACGTCTAAGTCTACTCTTATTTGTGTCCAGATTCCCGCTTACCCAGCCAACCACTCATTCCACCCTCGTCTGCTACCCTCACCTGCAAGCCGCATCATCGCCAGTTACACGTGCGGGCTCTGCACCTGCGCATACCAACCTTCCGGAACAGTGCGGTCGCCCTTCCGGTGGCCGCTGCTATAAAATCAAACCGGCATCAAGGGACCGCCACAAGAGCAGCAGCGACACCGAAACGTGCAACGTCTAAGGTTTCTCTTATTTGTGTGCAGATTCCCGCTTACCCTGCCAACCATCATTCCACACTCACCTGCTACCCTCACCTGCAAGCCGCATCATCGCCAGTTACACGTGCGGGCTTTGCACCTGCGCATACCATCCTTCCGGAACAGTGCGGTCGCCCTTCGGGTGGCCGCTGCTATAAAATCAAGCCGGCATCAAGGGACCGCCACAAGAGCAGGAGCGACAGCGAAACGTGCAACGTCTAAGTCTTCTCTTATTTGTGTGCAGATTCCCGCTTACGCAGTCAACCACTCCTTCCACTATCCCCAGTTACCCTCACCTGCAAGCCGTATCATAGCTAGTTGCACATGCGGGCTCTGCACCTGCGCATACCAACCTTCCGGAACAGTGCGGTCGCCCTTCAGGTGGCCGCTGCTATAAAATCAAGCCGGCATCAAGGGACCGCCACAAGAGTAGGAGCGACACCGGAACGTGCAACGTCTAAGTCTTCTCTTATTTGTGCGCAGATTCCCGCTTACCCAGCCAACCACTCATTCCACCCTCGCCTGCTACCCTAACCTGCAAGCCGCATCAACGCCAGTTACACGTGCGAGCTCTGCTCCTGAGCATACCAACCTTCCGGAACAGTGCGGTCGCCCTTCCGGTGGCCGCTGCTATAAATTCAGGCCGGCATTAAGGGACCGCCACAAGAGCAGGGGCGACACCGGAACCTGCAACGTCTAAGTCTTCTCTTCTTTGTGTGCAGATTCCCGCTTTCCCAGCCAACCACTCCTTCCACCCTCGACTGCTACCCTCACCTGCAAGCCGCATCATCGCTAGTTGCACATGCGGGCTCTGCACCTGCGCATCACAACCTTCCGGAACAGTGCGATCGCCCTTCCGGTGGCCGCTTCTATAAAATCAAGCCGGCATCAAGGGACCGCCACAAGAGCAGGAGCGACACCGGAACGTGCAACGTCTAAGTCTTCTCTTATTTGTGCGCACATTCCCGCTTACGCAGTCAACCACTCCTTCCACCCTCGCCAGCTACCCTCACCTGCAAGCCGCATCATCGCCAGTTACACGTGCGGGCTCTGCACATGCGCATACCAACCTTCCGGAACAGTGCGGTCGCCTTTCCGGCGGCCGCTGATATAAAATCAAGCCGGCATCAAGGGACCGCCACAAGAGCAGGAGCGACACCGAAACGTGCAACGTCTAAGTCTTCTCTTATTTTTGTGCAGATTCCCGCTTACGCAGTCAACCACTCCTTCCACTATCGCCAGCTACCCTCACCTGCAAGCCGTATCATCGCTAGTTGCACATGCGGGCTCTGCACCTGCGCACACCAACCTTCCGGAACAGTGCGGTCGCCCTTCCGGTGGCCGCTGTTATAAAATCAAACCGGCATCAAGGGACCGCCACAAGAGCAGGAGCGACACCGGAACGTGCAACGTCTAAGTCTTCTCTTATTTGTGCGCAGGTTCCCGCTTACGCAGTCAACCACTCCTTCCACCCTCGCCAGCTACCCTCACCTGCAAGCCGCATCATCGCCAGTTACACGTGCGAGCTCTGCACCTGAGCATACCATCCTTCCGGAACAGTGCGGTCGCCCTTCCTGAGGCCGCTGCTATAAATTCACGCCGGCATTAAGGGACCGCCACAAGAGCAGGGACGACACCGGAACCTGCAACGTCTAAGTCTTCTCTTCTTTGTGTGCAGATTCCCGCTTCCCAGCCAACCACTCCTTCCACCCTCGACTGCTACCCTCACCTGCAAACCGCATCATCGCTAGTTGCACATGCGGGCTCTGCACCTGCGCATCACAACCGTCCGGAACAGTGCGATCGCCCTTCCGGTGGCCGCTTCTATAAAATCAAGCCGGCATCAAGGGACCGCCACAAGAGCAGAAGCGACACCGGAACGTGCAACGTCTAAGTCTTCTCTTATTTGTGCGCACATTCCCGCTTACGCAGTCAACCACTCCTTCCACCCTCGCCAGCTACCCTCACCTGCAAGCCGCATCATCGCCAGTTACACGTGCGGGCTCTGCACATGCGCATAGCAACCTTCCGGAACAGTCCGTTGGCCTTCCAGTGGCCGCTGCTATAAAATCAAGCCGGCATCAAGGGACCGCCACAAGAGCAGGAGCGACACCTAAACGTGCAACGTCTAAGTCTTGTCTTATTTGTCTGCAGATTACCGCTTACCCAGCCAACCACTCATTCCACCCTCGCCTGTTACCCTCACTTGCAAGCCGCATCATCGCCATCTGCACATGCGCATACCAACCTTCCGTAACAGTGCGGTCGCCGTTCCGGGGGCCGCTGCTATAAAATCAAGCCGGCATCAAGGGACCACCACAAGAGCAGGAGCGACACCGGAACGTGCAACGTGTAAGTCGTCTCTTATTTGTGTGCAGATTCCCGCTTTCCCAGCCAACCACTCCTTCCACCCTCGACTGCTACCCTCACCTGCAAGCCGCATCATCGCCAGTTACACGTGCGGGCTCTGCACCTGCGCATAACAACCTTCCGGAACAGTGCGGTCGCCCTTCCGGTGGCCGCTGCTATAAAATCAAGCCGGCATCAAGGGACCGCCACAAGAGCAGGAGTGACACCGGAACGTGCAACGTCTAACTCTTCTCTTATTTGTGCGCAGATTCCCGCTTACGCAGTCAACCACTCCTTCCACCCTCGCCAGCTACCCTCACCTGCAAGCCGCATCATCACCAGTTGCGCGTGCGGGCTCTGCACCTGTGCATATCAACCATCCGGAACAGTGCGGTTGCCCTTCCGGTGGCCGCTGCTATAAAACCAAGCCGGCATCAAGGGAGCGCCACAAGAGCAGGAGCGACAACGAAACGTACAACGTCTAAGTCTACTCTTATTTGTCTCCAGATTCCCGCTTACCCAGCCAACCACTCATTCCACCCTCGTCTGCTACCCTCACCTGCATGCCGCATCATCACCAGTTACACGTGCGGGCTCTGCACCTGCGCATACCAACCTTCCGGAACAGTGCGGTCGCCCTTCCGGGGGCCGCTGCTATAAAATCAAACCGGCATCAAGGGACCGCCACAAGAGCAGCAGCGACACCGAAACGTGCAACGTCTAAGGTTTCTCTTATTTGTGTGCAGATTCCCGCTTACCCTGCCAACCATCATTCCACCCTCACCTGCAAGCCGCATCATCGCCAGTTACACGTGCGGGCTTTGCACCTGCGCATACCATCCTTCCGGAACAGTGCGGTCGCCCTTCGGGTGGCCGCTGCTATAAAATCAAGCCGGCATCAAGGGACCGCCACAAGAGCAGGAGCGACACCGGAACGTGCAACGTCTAAATCGTCTCTTATTTGTGTGCAGATTCCCGCTTTCCCAGCCAACCACTCCTTCCACTATCGTCAGCTACCCTCACCTGCAAGCCGTATCATCGCTAGTTGCACATGCGGGCTCTGCACCTGCGCATGCCAACCTTCCGGAACAGTGCGGTCACCCTTCCGGTGGCCGCTGCTATAAGATCAAGCCGGCATCAAGGGACCGTCACAAGAGCAGGAGCGACACCGGAACGTGCAACGTCTAAGTCTTCTCTTATTCTTAGAAAACATAGCGCAAAAAGGACACGGACGACACAGAAGTGGACAGATTCCCGCTTACACAGTCAACCACTCATTCCACCCTCGCCTGCTACCCTAACCTGCAAGCCGCATCAACGCCAGTTACACGTGCGAGCTCTGCACCTGAGCATACCAACCTTCCGGAACAGTGCGGTCGCCCTTCCGGTGGCCGCTGCTATAAAATCAAGCCGGCATCAAGGGACCGCCACAAGAACTGCACCGACAGCGAAACGTGCAACATCTAAATCTTCTCTTATTTGTGTGCAGATTCCCGCTTACCCAGCCAACCACTCATTTCACCCTCGCCTGCTACCCTCACCTGCAAGCCGCAATATCGCCAGTTACACGTGCAGGCTCTGCACCTGCGCATACCAACCTTCCGAAACAGTGCGGTCTCCCTTCCGGTGGCCGCTGCTATAAAATCAAGCCTGCATCAAGGGACCGCCACAAGAGCTGGAGCGACAGCGGAGCGTGCAACGTCTAAGTCTTCTCTTATTTGTGTGAAGATTCCCGCTTACGCAGTCAACTACTCCTTCCACCCTCGTCAGCTACCCTCACCTGCAAGCCACATCATCGCCAGTTACGCGTGCGGGCTCTGCACCTGCGCATACCAACCTTCCGGAACAGTGCGGTCGCCCTTCCGGTGGCCGCTGCTATAAAATCAAGCCAGCATCAAGGGACCGCCACAAGAGCAGAAGCGACACCGGAACGTGCAACGTCGAAGTCTTCTCTTATTTGTGTGCAGATTCCCGCTTACGCAGTCAACCACTCCTTCCACCCTCGCCAGCTACCCTCACCTGCAAGCCGCATCATCTCCAGTTGCACGTGCGGGCTCTGCACCTGAGCATACCAACCTTCCGGAACAGTGCGGTCGCCCTTCCGGTGGCCGCTGCTATAAAATCAAGCCGGCATCAAGGGACCGCCACAAGAGCAGCAGCGACACCGAAACGTGCAACGTCTAAGTCTTCTCCTATTATTCTGCAGATTCCCGCATACGCAGTCAACCACTCCTTCCACCCTCGCCAGCTACCCTCACCTGCAAGCCGCATCATCTCCAGTTGCACGTGCGGGCTCTGCACCTGAGCATACCAACCTTCCGGAACAGTGCGGTCGCCCTTCCAGCGGCCGCTGCTATAAAATCAAGCCGGCATCAAGGAACCGCCACAAGAGCAGGAGCGGCACCAGAACGTGCAACGTCTAAGTCTTCTTTTATTTGTCCAGATTCCCGCTTACGCAGTCAACCACTCCTTCCACCCTCGCCAGCTACCCTCACCTGCAAGCCGCATCATCTCCAGTTGCACGTGCGGGCTCTGCACCTGAGCATACCAACCTTCCGGAACAGTGCGGTCGCCCTTCCAGCGGCCGCTGCTATAAAATCAAGCCGGCATCAAGGAACCGCCACAAGAGCAGGAGCGGCACCAGAACGTGCAACGTCTAAGTCTTCTTTTATTTGTCCAGATTCCCGCTTACGCAGTCAACCACTCCTTCCACCCTCGCCAGCTACCCTCACCTGCAAGCCGCATCATCTCCAGTTGCACGTGCGGGCTCTGCACCTGAGCATACCAACCTTCCGGAACAGTGCGGTCGCCCTTCCGATGGCCTCTGCTATAAAATGAAGCCGGCATCAAGGGACCACCACAAGAGCTGCAGCGACAGCGAAACGTGCTACGTCTAAGTCTTCTCTTATTTGTGTGCAGATTCCCGTTTACCCAGCCAAAAACTCCTTCCACCCTCGACTGCTACCCTCACCTGCAAGCCGCATCATCGCCAGTTACACGTGCGGGCTCTGCACCTGCGCATACCAACCTTCCGGAAGAGTGCGGTCGCCCTTCCGGTGGCCGCTGCTATAAAATCAAGCCAGCATCAAGGGACCGCCACAAGAGCAGAAGCGACACCGGAACGTGACACGTCGAAGTCTTCTCTTATTTGTGTGCAGATTCCCGCTTACGCAGTCAACCACTCCTTCCACCCTCGCCAGCTACCCTCACCTGAGCCGCATCATCTCCAGTTGCACGTGCGGGCTCTGCACCTGAGCATACCAACCTTCCGGAACAGTGCGGTCGCCCTTCCGGTGGCCGCTGCTATAATATCAAGCCGGCATCAAGGGACCGCCACAAGAGCAGCACCGACACCGAAACGTGCAACGTCTAAGTCTTCTCCTATTTGTGTGCAGATTCCCGCTTACCCGGCCAACCACTCCTTCCACCCTCGACTGCTACCCTCACCTGCAAGCCGCATCATCGCCAGTTACACGTGCGGGCTCTGTACCTGCGCATACCAACCTTCCTGAACAGTGCGGTCGCCCTTCGGGTGGCCGCTGCTATAAAATCAAGCAGGCATCAAGGGACCGCCACAAGAGCAGGAGCGACACCGGAACGTGCAACGTCCAAGTCTTCTCTTATTTGTGTGCAGATTCCCGCTTACGCAGTCAACTACTCCTTCCACCCTCGCCAGCTGCCCTCACCTGCAAGTCGCATCATCGCCAGTTACGCGTGCGGGCTCTGCACCTGCGCATACCAACCTTCCGGAACAGTGCGATCGCACTTCCGGTGGCCGCCGCTATAAAATCAAGCCGGCATCAAGGGACCGCCACAAGAGCAGCAGCGACAGCGAAACGTGCAATGTCCAAGTCCTCTTATTTGTGTGCAGATTCCCGTTTACCCAGCCAAAAACTCCTTCCACCCTCGACTGCTACCCTCACCTCAGCCGCATCATCGCCAGTTACACGTGCGGGCTCTGCACCTGCGCATACCAACCTTCCGGAACAGTGCGGTCGCCCTTCCGGTGGCCTCTGCTATAAAATGAAGCCGGCATCAAGGGACCGCCACAAGAGCTGCAGCGACAGCGAAACGTGCAACGTATAAGTCTTCTCTTATTTGTGTGCAGATTCCCGCTTACGCAGTCAACCACTCCTTCCACCCTCGCCAGCTACCCTCACCTGCAAGCCGCATCATCGCTAGTTGCACGTGCGGGCTCTGCACCTTCGCATGCCAACCTCCTGGAACAGTGCGGTCGTCCTTCCGGTGGCCGCTGCTATAAAATCAAGCCGGCATCAAGGGACCGCCACAAGAGCAGGAGCGACACCGGAACGTGCAACGTCTAAGTCTTCTCTTATTTGTGTGCAGATTCCCGCATACGCAGTCAACCACTCCTTCCACCCTCGCAAGCTACCCTCACCTGCAAGCCGCATCATCGCCTGTTACGCGTGCGGGCTCTGCACCTGCGCATACAAACCTTCCGGAACAGTGCGGTCGCCCTTCCAGTGGCCGCTGCTATAAAATCAAGCCGGCATCAAGGAACCGCCACAAGAGCAGGAGCGGCACCGGAACGTGCAACGTCTAAGTCTTCTTTTATTTGTCCAGATTCCCGCTTACGCAGTCAACCACTCCTTCCACTCTCGCCAGCTAACCTCACCTGCAAGCCGCATCATCGCCAGTTACACGTGCGGGCTCTGCACCTGCGCATACCAACCTTCCGGAACAATGCGGTCGCCCTTCCGGTGGCCGCTGCTATAAAATCAAGCCGGCATCAAGGGACCGCCACAAGAGCAGCAGCGACACCGAAACGTGCAACGTCTAATTCTTCTCTTATTTGTGTGCAGATTCCCGCTTACGCAGTCAACCACTCCTTCCACCCTCGCCAGCTACCCTCACCTGCAAGCCGTATCATCGCTATTTGCACGTGCGGGCTCTGCACCTGCGCATACCAACCTTCCGGAACAGTGCTGCCGCCCTTCCGGTGGCCGCTGCTATAAAATCAAGCCGGCATCAAGGGACCGCCAAATGAGCAGAAGCGACACCGGAATTTGTGTGCAGATTCCCGTTTACGCAGTCAACCACTCCTTCCACCCTCGCCAGCTACCCTCACTTGCAAGCCGCATCATCGCTTGTTGCACGTGCAGGCTCTCCACCTGCGCATACCAACCTTCCGGAACAGTGCGGTCGCCCTTTCGGTGGCCGCTGCTATAAAATCAAGCAGGCATCAAGGGACCGCCACAAGAGCAGGAGCGACACCGGAACGTGCAACGTCTAAGTCTTCTCTTATTTGTGTGCAGATTCCCGCTTACGCAGTCAACCACTCCTTCCACCCTCGCCAGATACACTCACCTGCAAGCCGCATCATCGCTAGTTGCACGTGCGGGCTCTGCACCTGCGCATACCAACCTTCCGGAACAGTGCTGCCGCCCTTCCGGTGACCGCTGCTATAAAATCAAGCCGGCATCAAGGGACCGCCGAATGAGCAGAAGCGACACCGGAATTTGTGTGCAGATTCCCGCTTACGCAGTCAACCACTCCTTCCACCCTCGCCAGCTACCCTCACCTGCAAGCCGTATCATCGCTATTTGCACGTGCGGGCTCTGCACCTGCACATGCCAACCTTCCGGAACAGTGCAGTCGCCCTTCCGGCGGCCGCTGCTATAAAATCAAGCCGGCATCAAGGGACCGCCACAAGAGTAGGAGCGACAGCGAAACGTGGAATGTTTAAGTCTTCTCTTATTTGGAAGCACAAGAAACATACACTCGCCAAAGAAAAAATATTTAACACATGACGTTTCGATGCCCGTACGGGTCCCTTGTTCACAATGAGGAAGGGCGGAATGGGCCGCTACTTATAAGCGGACTTGAATGCACAGTGAGTGGGCGTAGATATCGGGGAGATTCCCTCTCGCCCTGTTGATAGCATTCTTGGTCGTCTGTATGTAAAATGATTCGAGAAGTAATCGTGAAGATAAAGGTTTCTTCGTGTCCAAGATTGTGGCGCTCTCCCAGTCAATGGCGTGCTGCATCATTTGGGCATGCTCTGCAAGTGCGTTGGAGGAAGTGCGACCTCTCTTGACGTCATTCTTGTGTTCCCTTATTCTTCTTTTAAAATCGCCTGACTCGCCAATGTATGATGCATCGCAATCCTTGCAGGCGATCTTGTATACAACGCCGGGGTAACATGTGCGCTCTAGGCGGTCCTTCACGTGACACAGCTGCTGTTTCAGCTTGCTGGACCGTACGCGCGCAATTCGAACGCCGTATTTGGCAAATATTCGCGTCAGAGCCTCATTTGTACCCTGGGATTACGGGACAGTCGCGCGTTTTTGTTGCCCAACAAACTCGGGCTGAGCAGGTTTCTTACCGTGGCGTTCTTGATTGTTTAGCATCTGACGGGGGTAGCCATTATTTTCAAGGTTGACACGAACTTTCTGTTGCTCGGAAGAGAAAAGGCCAGGACTAGAACATAGACGACCAGCTTGCTTGAACAGAGCAGACGCGATGGAGCGTTTGTGGCCTATGGGATGGGCAGATTTAAAATCGAGGTACTTGCCGGTATGTGTGGGCTTTCAGTATACGGTAGTGGCGAGCCCATCGGGAGTGCGGAGTACGAGACCATCGAGAAAACCAATACTTCCGGCGGCTTCTTCTTCCATTGGGAACTGAACTGTTGGTTGAAAAGAGTTGTGGTGGTCCAAAAAACGTTTGGCATCCTTGCGTTGAATTACGCAGAAGCAATCGTCCACATACCGTAAAAACAGTTTCGGACGAGTACGAAACGATTTTAGGGCCGAACTTTCAATACACTCCAGCGCGAGGTTGGCACAGGTTATGGACACAGATGCACCCATGGCCGTAACAAACACCTGCTTTTAATATACGTTGCTGAACACGAAATAAGTGTTCTGAAGACGGAAGCTTAAGAGGCGGCATAGATCAACTGCTTCAAAAGGCGTACGGGATGGTAGTGATGGGTCTTCTTCCAGTGCCCTCTCACAGCTTTGAACAGCGAAGTTTAAACGCATGTGAACATCGATTTCACATCGAACGAGACCATGATGTCTTCGTTGTCAACCGCCACGGCCTTGAGTTTAGCAACGAAATCAGCGGAATCTTTCACGTACGTCGGCGTACGACCAACAAGAGGTCCAATAACCTGGTGCAGATACTTGGAGAGGTTATACAATGGGGAACGCGTGAAGTCAACTATCGGCCTGAGTGGTATGTCTGGTTTCTGAATCTTAGGTAAGCCGTAAATAGCGGGTGCTGAGCCGTTATGGCACAATAGCTGGTATTAAGGGTACTTTTTTGCAGGAGGAACAAATCTGAAAACATCCGTTAGTAGTTTTTGAAGCTCTGTTTGTATTGTCTTCGTGGGATCCCTGCTAAGCTTGGCATAGGTGACCGCATCTTCGAGGAGTTCGGACATCTTTGGAAGGTACTGAGTGCGGTCTAATACCACGGTTGCGTTTCCTTTGTCAGCCGGAAGGACTACTATCTTTTCGTTGCTCTTGATTCTCTTTTGGGCATGCTTCTCGGACATGGGTAAAGTGTCGGTTTTAGCAGACAGCTTTAAAAGCGCTCCAATAGCACGTGAGCGTGCTTCACCTTGAAATTTTGAATCTACAAGACGAACTGCCTGCTCAACAGCACAAGTCATTTGACCTACCCTGGGGGCAGCGCCTGTGTTGAAACTCATACCACGGCTTAGGAGTGCATGTTCTGCAGGATCCAAGTTGTGCGACAAGTTGTAAATTCCTGGTATAGCATGGCTGCATTCGGTGTTGCCGAGAAGGCGCAGAAACTTTGCTTCTTGGCTGGCGACCCTCTCCGCTTGGGATCAGAGACTCAAGAGCAACGAAAAGATAGTAGTCCTTCGGGCTGCCAAAGGAAACGCAACTGTGATATCAGACCGCACTCAGTACCTTTCAAAGATGTCTGAACTCCTCGAAGATGCGGTCACCTACGCCAAGCTTAGCCGAGATCCCACGAAGAAAATACAAGCAGAGCTTCAAAAACTACTAACGGATGTTTTCAGATTTGTTCCTCCTGCGAAAAAGTACCTTTACTACCAGCTATTGTGTCATAACGGCTCAGCGCCCGCTATTTACGGCTTACCTTTTTTTTATTATTTGTTCTTCACAACATGACGTACACATTGTGAAAGGGGCCAAGAAGAAAAGCCGTTCCTTTACGGCTTGAAAAAAAAACCTTGGTCCCCCCTGGCATTGACGGCAACGAACCAACACAATCCAGAAACAAATATATAGAAATATACAGAGACAAACAAAATTATAACTTGGCATTTTTATGAAAGGTATGGCGACAAGCTCATGGAACGGTCGGGAAAAAAAGATTCATAAACCGGACATACCCCTCAGGCCGATCGTTGACTTCACGCGTTCCCCATTGTATAACCTATCAAAGTATCTGCATCAGGGTATTGGACCTCTTGTTGGACGTACGCCGACATACGTGAAATATTCCGCTGATTTCGTTGCTAAACTCAAGGCCGTGGCGGTTGACAACGAAGACAACATGGTCTCGTTCGATGTTAAATCGATGTTCACATGCGTTCCAGTAAACTTCGCTGTTGAATGCTGTGAGAGTACACTGGAAGAAGAACAATCACTACCATCCCGTACGCCTTTTGAAGCAGTTGATCTGTGCCGCCTCTTAAGCTTCTGTCTTCAGAACACATATTTCGTGTTCAGCAACGTACATTACAAGCAGGTGTTTGGTACGGCCATGGGTGCATCTGTGTCCGTAACCTGTGCCAACCTCGCGCTGGAGTGAATTGAAAGTTCGGCCCTACAATCGTTTCATACTCGTCCGAAACTGTTTTTACGGTATGTGGACGATTGCTTCTGCGTAATTCAGCGCAAGGATGCCAAACCTTTTTGGACCCCCTCAACTCTTTTCAACCAGCAGTTCAGTTCCCAATGAAAGAAGAAGCCGCCGGAAGTATTGCTTTTCTCGATGTTCTCGTTCTCCGCACTCCCGATGGGCTCGCCACTACCGTATACCGAAAGCCCTCACACACCAGCAAGTACCTCGATTTCAAATCTGCCCATCTCATAGGCCACAAACGCTCCGTCGCGTCCGCTCTGTTCAAGCGAGCTGGTCGTCTATGTTCTAGTCCTGGTCTTCTCTTTTCCTAGCAGCAGAAAGTTCGCGTCGAGCTTGAAAATAATGGCTACCCCCGTCAGATGCTAAAAAATCAAGAACGCCGCTGTAAGGAACCTGCTCAGCCCCAGTTTGTTGGGCAACAGAAACGCGCGACTGTCCCGTATCCCCGGGGTACAAGTGAGGCTCTGGCGCGAATATTTGCCAAATACGGCGTTCGAATTGCGCACGTACCGTCCAGCAAGCTGAAACAGCAGCTGTGTCACGTGAAGGACCGCCTAGAGCGCACAATTTAACCCCGGCGTTGTATACAAGATCCCCTGCAAGGATTGCGATGCATCATACATTGGCGAGTCAGGTGATTTTAAATGAAGAAGAAGGGAACACAAGAATGACGTCAAGAAAGGTCGCACTTCCTCCAACGCACTTGCAGAGCATGCCCAAATGATGCAGCTCTCCATTGACTGGGAGAACGCCACAATCTTGGACACGAAGAAAGCTTTATCTTCACGATTACTTCTCGAATCACTTTACACACAGACGACAAAGAATGCTATCAACAGGACTAGAGGGAATCTCCCTGATATCTACGCCCACTCACTGTGCAGTCAAGTCCGCTTATAAGTAGCGGCCCATTCCGCCCATCCTCATTGTGAACAAGGGACCCGTACGGGTCTCGAAACATCATGTGTTAAATATTTTTGCTTCGGCGAGTGTATGTTTCTTGTGCTTCCAATATGCTTCCCCCTCGGCAGACAGGATTCTGTCGAACCCTTGATTATCTTCTCTTATTTGTGTGCAGATTCCCGCTTACCCAGTCAACCACTCATTCCACCCTCGCCTGCTACCCTCACCTGCAAGCCGCATCATCGCCAGTTGCACGTGCGGGCTCTGCACCTGCGCATACCAACCTTCCGGAACAGTGCGGACGCCCTTCTGGTGGCCGCTGCTATAAGATCAAGCCGGCATCAAGAGACCGCCACAAGAGCAGCAGCGACCGCGAAACGTGCAACGTCTAAGTCTTCTCTTATTTGTAATACTCTTGTAATACTTTTCTGCTGTCGCTGCTGCTGCTCTTGTTGCAATTTTTTATCGATAATGCCTCCCGGTTCCGAGATAGTATTTTCTTAGGACCATCCTACTTGCTAAGTATATAATTCTCAGCGTTTTTCCCGTTTGTAGCACCTGTCACATGCACTATGTCGATTAAAGAGGCCGACTTTTTCAAATTTAAAGATGAAATAAGGCAAGAGCTTAGTGTTTCGCGAATCACTAGATAGGGATTTGCGCAATGAAATCCGGGATTTGAAAGCTGAACAAAGGAATGTTGTGCAGAGCCTTGACTTTGCTCACGGCAGTATTGACGAACTGAGGAAAAAACTGTAATCAGAATTCTTGAAAAAAGAATGTCTTGCAACAGAAAAGGGAACCCTCCGCAAAAAAATGTCTCGCAGCAGAAAGTAAAATTCAAGATCTTGAAGATCGTATGGTGTCTTCAGAGCAGTATTCACGGAGGGCAAACATCGAAATTCAAGGCGTCATTCAGAAAGAAAATGAAATCGTGACAGATTTGCTTGTTAAGATTGGCAATGCTGTGAAAGAACCGATAGCGGAAAGTGACATTGAAGCCTGCCACCGGGTGCCGACACGAAAGGCTGATAAGACCAAAAGCATTGTCGTGCAGTTCAAGACACGCTCAAAACGGGATGCTGTCTTGAAAAAAGCCAAGAAAGCACGGCTGACAAATGACCTCGATCGGCCTTGACGATACAGCACCTGTTTTTGTAAACGAGCACCTCTGTCCCGCGCTCAAGATACTACTAAGGGTAGACAGCTGGGCTAGTTGGTTTGCATTACTATGGAACATAGTACCAGCGCATGAAACAAGGAGAAGGGGAAGAAAGACAACACGAGCGCCGGACTTCAACTGAAATTTATTGCACACATGCGGGACTTTTATATGCAGAGAAGCACCACTATCGCCACCAACCGTTCACAGCTATCAACACACGCCGATCCACAAATGACGAAGCATCTGAACTAAACAAAGACAAATCAACCAACTGCCTACAACAGCACATCGCAGACTTTATTTTCTTTTTTCTATTTTACCTGCCTGAACCTACAATCATGTTTGCCTGCAAATAATCAATTTCCTTTTTTCGGAGCGCAACAGATGCGGCACTGACACAGTTATCTTTTTCGTTCAATATACATAGGGCTTCGAAAATTTCCCGACTTCGCTGTGTGCCGAACCTGCGCCGAACATTTGTATCCCTTGATTTAGAGAAAACCTAGCGCAAAACATGCAACCACAAAGACAGAACCGACGAGACACAAGAGCTAAATCACAACTGGCTTTTTATTGAAGCAGGATGCAGTTTATATGCGGTGAAGCTTCAAGGGGAGAGAAGGGTGACAAGGGGGAGAAGGTGAACAAAGGGGACATTGCTTCGCAAAAAACAGGCAGGCAGCCAAAAAATCATAAAAGAAAAAGAAAAAGTTACATGATAACTGAATCTAAAAATTGATACTCTGAATCAAAAAGAGATAAAGAAGGGGTACTGATGCACCTGCTGCCATATTTCTTGATGTAGAAAGCCTCCAGACTAACACGCGCCGTCTTATCTGTGCTCTTGCCAAGAATCTTCGTCCCATTCAAAATCGCCTCGCACCCGTCGCAGCTCATTACGTGCGCAACCAAATGTGCGTACTTGTCTTTTAAGTCTGACAAATTTCGGGCATGGTCCCCCAAGCGCTCATTGATGCAGCGGCCAGTTTGACCAACATAAAACTTCCCACATTTTAAGGGGATAACGTAGACCACTCCTACGGAACACTTGATAAACGGAGTGTCGTGCTTTATCTGGCAACCCCGCTTCCTAGAGCTGGCGATTCGGGGGAACAACTTTCCCAGTAGCGTGGCTTTTTGGGCTTGTTGGTACATAGTTCCAATACACTGTGTAGCGCAGCAAAAGACGAGGACACAAGAGACGAGAGACGAACACCACGAGCGCTAACTTCCAACAAATTTTATTCTCCTGAAGCATCACATTTATACACCAGAAAACAGTAATCACACGTGCGAACAGTATCGATTTCTTAGAAAAACGAGCTCTTTATCTGAGAGGAGAATGGAAGGTGTGCTAACACACGAGCATCCTGACCTATTTATCTTTTCGGCTTCAATGATTTCGCGCGTTAACCTTTCTCTACTTTTTCCTATCACAAGACTTTTATCAAAGAAAGGCTTACAGGATTTTGACTTGCATGCGAGAATGTGGTCAACTAGCGATCCACCTTGCCCGTTTCTGACGTTGCGAGCGTGTTCCATTAGGCGCTCGTTCAGACATCTCCCCGTCTGGCCGATATAGTGTTTCCCGCATGACAAGGGAATTTGATATACAACACCTTCATCGCACGTGACGTAGGGCTTCTGGTGCCTAGTTGCGCATCCGCGCGCTTTGTTGGTGTTGGTTTTTCCCAGTTTGCACAACGTTGCAAGTTTTTTCGGCGCCGAGAACACGACGGTCGCATTCGCTCGTTGACCAATTCTTTTTAAATTGTGGGAAATCTTGTGTAGATACGGTAATACAACAAGGTTTTTTCGTTCATGAGGAACTGGGTTTGGAGAACATTGATTGTCTGGTTTCATTCTCTTAACAAGTTTTTCCGCAACGGAAACTTGAACATGGGAGGGGTATCCGGCATTAGTAAGCCTATTGGACTGCTCTTGAAAACTATCGGTCATCATGTGCGGACAAGATTTCTGGAGAGCATTCCGAAAACATAAATTGACAATACCTCTTTTTATCAGTTTTGAATGAGCGGAGTGATATGGCAGCATCGGCTTGTTGCTTCGCGGCTGGTAGGCCCAGCATATGTGATGAGCGTGAAAGGTGAAGTTAATATCTAAAAATCTAATGGAGTTATCGATGGGCAATTCGCATGTTAAAACAAGCGGTTTAAAATGTTCTGTCATGGTAGTTAAAATGCTATGAGCCTTTGACTCAAGTGAGCCTTGGTCACACTTAGCAAGAATAAAAAAGTCATCAACAAATCTAAAGACCTTGATTACGTCCAAGCTGTCAAGGCGGCTGGAAACAGCCTTGTCAAGTTTTGCTAAAACCAGATTACTCAGAATTGGCGCTATGCACGACCCGATGCATATCCCTTCTTTCTGAAGGTAGGGTTTTCCTTCCCAGTTAATGAACGTTGACTGCAAGTAAATAGCTAAAATTTCTAAAAAACTGCTCGCCGACACACCCGCCGCATTCTGGAAAGCAACACATCCGAACTCATCTATGCACTCCTCTACACAGCACAGCACTTTGTCGTTCGGCAGCGAGTAATATAGATCCTGAACATCCACTGAAGACGTTTTGCAGTGCTCAAAGCCAGGATCTTCCAAGCTACCCCTCAAGCGCGTCGAGTCCTTCATCAAGGAACAGGACCTGGTCGTGCTGCCTGCTGACAAAGAAGGTGGCTTTGCGATTCTATCCTGTGAACTTTACAAATCCAAGGCTGACAAAGCCGTGTCGTCTGTATTTAACTGCCGCAACAAAGTAGTGATGTCAAAAGTAAAAGCTAAAGCGAAGAAGCTATGCAACAAGTTAAACCTTACCAAGCTGGCTAAAGAAATAGGCGATGCACGAAAAGATTTTTTAGACGTCTTTTTCAGTGCAAAAACCCATAAACCGGAAAAACCATTCAGGGTGATCATCTCTGAAACTGGCACATGGCAAAAAACGGTTTCAATGTACTTACAAAGCAAACTTAACCTTTTACCACTTGACGACCCCTTTATGGTTAAGAAATCTGACGAAATTTTAGACTTTGTTCGGTCGCGCTCTGATAATAGCATGGTTGCATTTTCAGTGGATGTTCAGGATCTATATTACTCGCTGCCGAACGACAAGGTGCTGTGCTGTGTAGAGGAGTGCATAGATGAGTTCGGATGTGTTGCTTTCCAGAATGCGGCGGGTGTGTCGGCGAGCAGTTTTTTAGAAATTTTAGCTATTTACTTGCAGTCAACGTTCATTAACTGGGAAGGAAAACCCTACCTTCAGAAAGAAGGGATATGCATCGGGTCGTGCATAGCGCCAATTCTGAGTAATCTGTTTTTAGCAAAACTTGACAAGGCTGTTTCCAGCCGCCTTGACAGCTTGGACGTAATCAAGGTCTTTAGATTTGTTGATGACTTTTTTATTCTTGTTAAGTGTGACCAAGGCTCACTTGAGTCAAAGGCTCATAGCATTTTAACTACCATGACAGAACATTTTAAACCGCTTGTTTTAACATGCGAATTGCCCATCGATAACTCCATTAGATTTTTAGATATTAACTTCACCTTTCACGCTCATCACATATGCTGGGCCTACCAGCCGCGAAGCAACAAGCCGATGCTGCCATATCACTCCGCTCATTCAAAACTGATAAAAAGAGGTATTGTCAATTTATGTTTTCGGAATGCTCTCCAGAAATCTTGTCCGCACATGATGACCGATAGTTTTCAAGAGCAGTCCAATAGGCTTACTAATGCCGGATACCCCTCCCATGTTCAAGTTTCCGTTGCGGAAAAACTTGTTAAGAGAATGAAACCAGACAATCAATGTTCTCCAAACCCAGTTCCTCATGAACGAAAAAACCTTGTTGTATTACCGTATCTACACAAGATTTCCCACAATTTAAAAAGAATTGGTCAACGAGCGAATGCGACCGTCGTGTTCTCGGCGCCGAAAAAACTTGCAACGTTGTGCAAACTGGGAAAAACCAACACCAACAAAGCGCGCGGATGCGCAACTAGGCACCAGAAGCCCTACGTCACGTGCGATGAAGGTGTTGTATATCAAATTCCCTTGTCATGCGGGAAACACTATATCGGCCAGACGGGGAGATGTCTGAACGAGCGCCTAATGGAACACGCTCGCAACGTCAGAAACGGGCAAGGTGGATCGCTAGTTGACCACATTCTCGCATGCAAGTCAAAATCCTGTAAGCCTTTCTTTGATAAAAGTCTTGTGATAGGAAAAAGTAGAGAAAGGTTAACGCGCGAAATCATTGAAGCCGAAAAGATAAATAGGTCAGGATGCTCGTGTGTTAGCACACCTTCCATTCTCCTCTCAGATAAAGAGCTCGTTTTTCTAAGAAATCGATACTGTTCGCACGTGTGATTACTGTTTTCTGGTGTATAAATGTGATGCTTCAGGAGAATAAAATTTGTTGGAAGTTAGCGCTCGTGGTGTTCGTCTCTCGTCTCTTGTGTCCTCGTCTTTTGCTGCGCTACACAGTGTATTGGAACTTTCCCAGCTTGTTGGGAGCCGAAAAAACGACACTCACGCCATACCTGTTGGCCACTTTCCTCAAGTTGTGCGAGGTCTTGTGTAAATAAGGCACAACTAGCGGCTTTTGTGTCCTGGCACGATCTTCTCCGGATTTCTTCTGGTTCCGTGTTTTAGTTTTTGGAGGTGGGTCTCGCAAACAGCAACCAACACAGAGCAGGGGAACCTAGCCGCCGAAAGTCGGCCCATCTGATTGTGAAAGCTGTCTTGCAACTGATGCGGGCGCGATTTCTTGAGAGAAGACTCCAGGCAATGCGACGCTATAGCGCTTTTAACAATCTTGGAGTGCCTAGAGTCATAAGGCAAAAGATCTTTTTTTGCACGCGGGTAATAGCCCCAGCAAACGTGTCTTTCAAGGAATGTTAGTTTCAAATCTAAAAACTGTAAAACATTAGTGTCGGGTAGTTCATGCGTAAAAGTTAGCCCAAGTCCATGTTTGTCAAAAGCGTCTAAAACTTCACCTGCTGTAGAGGGGTAGGTGAAGGGCGTCTGCTTTTTTAAAAGTACTAAAAAATCATCATATCTAAAAACCTTTAAAACCACCCCTCCCATATAAAAAAGTTTATCTAAAGATTGATCAACCTTTGCTAAAAATATATCGCAAAGGATAGGGGCCACGCAGGACCCTATGCACACACCGTTGCGCTGCAAAAAAGGCAGGTTGTCAAAATGTATAAAAGTAGCACTTAGGTAAAACTGCAAAAGAGCGATAAAATTATCAACCGACAGTCCTGAAGTATTCTGGAAAGACACGTCGCCGTTTGCTTTTATGCATTCCCTTACAGCCAACAAAAGCTGGTCTTGAGGTACAGAATAAGACAAATCTTGCACGTCTACCGAAAACCCAAAGTCGATGTCATCGGAACCCCGTAGTTACTCAGCGACAACTGTGGAATTTTTTGTGAGAAAGGGGTCGTCCTGTTCAAGTAACTTAAGATGTTTTTGCTAAAAGCTCCTGACATTTTTTTGCCAAGAACCTTCTTCGCTGACCATAGTTCCGAAAGGGGTTTCTGGCTTGTGGGTCTTGGCTGTAAAGAATACATTTAGGCTATTACCTTTGCTCTTTTTTATATCCTTGGCAAGAGTTTGAAGATTGAACTCTTTGCAAAAGTTATTGAATTTTGTCTTAATTCTAACAGCACTTTTTTTCACCTGTACAAAATTCTTACTGACTGCCGCACGCGCTTTCTGATTGTACATTTCGTCTGGCAAAACAACAAACCCAGTCTCTTTGTCAGCTTGAAGAAGCTTAAGGCTGTTCTGCCTAAAGAAGGAAACAACACCATTCAACAATCTCTGGGTCTGCACACATACGCGGCTTGGTGAACAGTTCCTCAAACAGTTCACACCCTCTAGGAGGCACCGGTCTTGGTTCTCTCCATCTCTTACTTTTTGGGCCAATTTCCTGTTCGCAGCGATGAGCTCGTGTGGCTGTTCACCAGGCTCCAAACTGTACTTCGGTCCTTTTTGAAGAATTCGCATTACGTTGCCAGGCACAGAGGCGTCGCCCAGGACTGTAACATTACTCTTTTTGTCATGTGCAGTCTTCCTCCCCAGGCACAACACCAGTTGGCTCACGATGCCTCTCCAATGGAATTCAGCGAGTTGAGCAGCAGTTTTCTTCAAGGAAGAAAGCTTTCTGACGGCGAGCCAATCGGGGTGATCATGGTAGCATATCATGCGAGCCAATCATGGAACAGACGAAGTTGTCGCCAAAGTTCTGAGCGCATTAATTTGCAAATTCTTTCCACAAATATGCAAATTTTTTTTTATACAGGGGGAGGGGGGTGGTTTTAAAGGTTTTTAGATATGTTGATGATTATTTAGTACTTTTAAAAAAGCAGACGCCCTTCACCTACCCCTCTACAGTAGGTGAAGTTTTAGATGCTTTTGACAGACATGGACTTGGGCTAACTTTTACGCATGAACTACCCGACACTAATGTTTTACAGTTTTTAGATTTGAAACTAACATTCCTTGAAAGACACGTTTGCTGGGGCTATTACCCGCGTGCAAAAAAAGATTTTTTGCCTTATGAATCTAGGCACTCCAAGATTGTTAAAAGGGCTATAGCGTCGCATTGCCTGGAGTCTTCTCTCAAGAAATCGTGCCCGCATCAGTTGCAAGACAGCTTTCACAATCATATGGGCCGACTTTCGGCGGCTGGGTTCCCCTGCTCTGTGTTGGTTGCTGTTTGCGAGACCCACCTCCAAAAACTAAAACACGGAACCAGAAGAAAGTCCGGAGAAGATCGTGCCAAGACACAAAAGCCGCTAGTTGTGCCTTATTTACACAAGACCTCGCACAACTTGAGGAAAGTGGCCAACAGGTATGGCGTGAGTGTCGTTTTTTCGGCTCCCAACAAGCTGGGAAAGTTGTTCCCCCGAATCGCCAGCTCTAGGAAGCGGGGTTGCCAGATAAAGCACGACACTCCGTTTATCAAGTGTTCCGTAGGAGTGGTCTACGCTATCCCCTTAATATGTGGGAAGTTCTATGTTGGTCAAACTGGCCACTGCATCAATGAGCGCTTGGGGGACCATGCCCGAAATTTGTCAGACTTAAAAGACAAGTACGCACATTTGGTTGCGCACGTAATGAGCTGCGACGGGTGCGAGGCGATTTTGAATGGGACGAAGATTCTTGGCAAGAGCACAGATAAGACGGCGCGTGTTAGTCTTGAGGCTTTCTACTTCAAGAAATATGGCAGTAGGTGCATCAGTACCCCTTCTTTATCTCTTTTTGATTCAGAGTATCAATTTTTAGATTCAGTTATCATGTAACTTTTTCTTTTTCTTGTATGATTTTTGGCTGCCTGCCTGTTTTTTGCGAAGCGATGTCCCCTTTGTTCACCTTCTCCTCCTTGTCACCCTTCTCTCCCCTTGAAGCTTCACCGCATATAAACTGCATCCTGCTTCAATAAAAAGCCAGTTGTGAGTTAGCGCTTGTGTCTCGTCTGTTCTGTCTTTGTGGTTGCATGTTTTTGCGCTAGGTTTTCTCTAAATCAAGTATGCACCAACTAGCCCAAAAAGAGGCGTTAATGCACTTGTATCCCTCAGAAACACTTGGCATGCCGGCTTGGGCTAGCAACCACGAATGAAGGCAGCCAAATGGCCCCCGCCACTTACCGAATCGATATTCCGGCGATCCTCTAGCAAGCGCTCGTTAAGACAGCGCCCAGTTTGACCGTTGTAATTTCTCCCGCAGGCGAGGGGAATTCTGTATACCACGCCAACCTCACATTTAACAAGTGCTTCGGTGTTCTTTATTCTGCAGGCTGGCCTCCTCTTGTCGTCATTTACACGGTGGCACATTTGCACAGTTTTTCAGGGGCCGAAAACACCACACGTGCTTAGCACTTGTCGCCGACCTTTTTGATACATCATCATCATCATCATCATCATCATTTATTGTCCCTTAAAGGCCCCTGTCGGGGTATTACATAAGGGGGGAGCGTATACAAGGTTGATGTGGAAAAACAAAGGTCACAAAAATATAACAATGCAATATAGGAACATAAAGAGAAGCAAGGAACGCGAATAGTTAGAACGGTGCATGTAAAAAATGCCTTTAGGCCACAAGCACCACACACGTCGGCGAGAGGTTAGGGCAAAAAAAAAAAAATGTCAACCCAGGTAATCTAACAACATCGCCTTAAACCTTGTCGCATCGTGCACATTTGTTAGTGAGTCGGGCAGAAGGTTCCATTCTTCAATTGCGGTCGGAAAGAAGGACTTGTTGAAAGCATTGGTGGAGCCATGAAGTCGTTGGACGCTATTTGAATTAAAAAGGCGGCGCGATGTGCGAAAGGGAGGAGATATGAGGGAACCACGGAGATAGGGGAAATTGAAATATAACTTATGGAACAAGCAAAGGCGCGCAGCTTTTCGTCTGAGAGCTAAGGAAGTGAGGTCAAGTGATGATTTAATGGAACTTACGCTGGAATGAAAGTCGTATGTTGACGATATGAAGCGTGCTGCACGGTTCTGGACGGCTTCGAGCATGTTAATTAGGTAGGACTGATGAGGACTCCAGATCGCGGATGCATACTCCAGCCTACTGCGGACAAAAGTTTCATATGCCAGTTTACGTATGTTAGCGGGGGAAGAGGGAAGTGATCTTCTAATAAAACCAAGTGTACGTGAAGCGTCGGCCGTGATTTTTGTAATATGATCAACCCAAGTTAATTTGCTATTGATTGTGATGCCAAGGTAACGATAAGATTCAACTTGCAATAGGTCCTGCAAGAACTGATGCCAGTATGGCACCACGACAGGCCGCTGTTGAGGGCGTGATTTTTCTTCTAGCCTGCGCTGCCCACCTGCCCACTTCACCTCATGAATCAGCCTTTCGACTACAGAGGCTACAATTTCTTTCGGGAAAGCGGCCTTCTCCAGACGCCTTAACTGGGCACCAACGCTGTCACGAACTTGATGTTCTCAAGACTTGTCCAGAGCAGAGCGGATGCAGTTTTTTGCAATAGCTCTCTTTACGAGCTTGGAATAGGCCGAATGATAGTTAAGAATTTGTTTTTTCGACCGTGGCTTATACTGCCAGCACACGTGCGTTTCATGAAAAATAAGGCACACATCAAGGTATTGGATGCTACCGTCCTGCGGGAGTTCGTGCGTAAACCTCATGCCAAAGGTGTTGCTGACAAAAACATCCAAGATGTTGCCCACCTCGATACCCCTATCCTGAGCCTGAGAAGCGTTCATTACCACGTCAACGTACCTAAAAACTTTCTGCACGCAGGCGTTGTAAAGGGACTCCTCAATGCGCTTGTCAAAAGTAGATTAATATATGTCACTTGAAAGAGGTGCGAGGCAAGAGCCTATACACACTCCTTCTTTCTGAATGAATTGGCGATTGTTGAAAGTAACGATGGTGGATGAAAGGTAAAACCGTATAAGCTCTAAAAAATGGTCGGTAGAAAACCCCGTCATGTTCTGGAAGCGTACAGCCCCTGCGTCTTCAATAAAATCTCTAACGGCGCGGAAAAGCTCAGGATGAGGTATCGAGTAGAACAAATCCTCTACATCAATTGAAAAAGCATAGCGTGTATGACATGACGATTCAGACACAGCGAAATAATCAATGACATCATTCGAGTTATTTACAAGAAAAGGTTCCTATAAAGGAAGAGCACTACAGTGCCTCTGCAGAAATTTAGACAAAGCGCCCTGCCAGGAGCCCTTCTCAGTGACAATAGTTCTGAACGGCATAAATTCTTTGTGGGTCTTGACATTGAAGAATGCGCTCAGTGAATCTACGTCAACAGCTTCGATGCTTTTTCTCAATTTGACCAGGTTTAACTCCTCACATAAGGCGATAGACTTTTTCTTCACCTTGCCTAGGGACAGAGACTTCGGTACAAAGTTTTTTGTCATAGCCTCGCTTGCCTTCTGTCGGAAGAGGGCTTTAGGCACCACGGCGAAGCCGCCCTCTTCATCCCCCACTAACAGTGATCTCCCACTAATAGTTTATCTCCCACTGGGCGCTGTCTTAACGAGCGCTTGGTGGAGCATCGCAGGAATATCGATTCGGTAAGTGGCGGGGGCCATTTAGCTGCCCATATTCGTCGTTGCTTGCACAAGCCGGCATGCAAAGCGTTTCTGAGGGATACAAGTGTTCTGCGCAGGTTCGGCACACACCGAAGCCGGGAAATTTTCGAAGCCCTATGTATATTGAACGAAAAAGATAAGTGTGTCAGTGCCCCATCTGTTGCGCTCGGAAAAAAAGGAAATTGATTATTTGCAGGCAAATGTGATTGTAGGTTCAAGCAGGTAAAATAGAAAAAAGAAAAAAAGTCTGCGATGTGCTGTTGTACGCAGTTGGTTGATTTGTCTTTATTTAGTTCAGATGCTCCGTCGTTTGTGGACCGGCGTGTGTTGATAGCTGTGAACGGTTGGTGGCGATAGTGGTGCTCCTCTGCATATAAAAGTCCCGCATGTGTGCAATAAATTTCAGTTGAAGTCCGGCATTCGTGTTGTCTTTCTTCTCTCTTCGTCCTTGTTTCATGCGCTGGTACCATGTTCCATAGTCAAGAAACTACTTGCGACGACTGCAAAAAATGAACACGAACACATATGGAAGTCAGTTTGGGCGTATAGCGGCAACACCCCCTTATAAAAATTCTCTATAGACTGTCTATAGGCTTTTTATAGACTCAATAGACGCCCTTTAGACTGATTTCTTTCAATAGACAGCCTATAGAGACTCTATAGACTAAAGTCTAAAACCGCCCTAACTTCCTTTTGTCTATAGACGGTCAATAGATTATCTATACACTGAAGTCTATAACTGCCTCATTTCCTTTTGTGCATAGAAAGTCTATAGACCATCTATAGACCAAAGTCTGTAGTAGACATAATTTTCCTTTGCCTATGGACCTCCTTCACCCCGCGACGCCACGAAGATGCGGTGGCGCTGATGTTAGCAGCGACTTTCGCATGGTAGGCAAAACAGGTTCCACTTGCCCGTGCCTACCTCAGCTGCCGCAGCTACCGGCGGCTGCTTCAAGCCTGTGCACAGCAGAAGCAGCATGTATTGACCAGCTGCGTCACTGCTGGATCCGCGTAGTAGCATAAAAAATATTAAATTAGCCTCGATAGGTTTCTCGCGCATAAATTCCGCATTCGGAAACTGGCTAACAGGCATTGGGCCACGGTAGTAAAGCGCGAAGTCTGGGAGTCGATAGGCACTGCCACTCAATGCACTTAATAGCATGCAAGTTACTGCGTTCATTCACCTGAACTTCAGGATAGTAGGCTGGTAATTGTTCAAGGAAAAAAAAAGACATATGCAGCTGCAAACGTACTTATCACCTTGAGCCGGAGTGCACGGGGCGCCGACAGGTTCACTCGCCCCCAAGGAATACGTTCTTTTGTTAATAGCACACCATGTTTTATTGGCGCGTTTTATGACATTTCATATTTACTTGGAACTGTTTCTTGATATGACGACGTAATTATTTCATTCGAGTAGAAAGAAGTCTGGTAAGTTGTGTCAATCTTGCGCGGTCGCGTTGGTGTGCTTAGAATAGCGTACCTTATGTATGCTAAACGCCATATGCTTTTTCATTGCATCATGCATGTGTCATGCTTTATGAGGTAGTACATGATCGCGAAGCTTGTTTGGAAAGAAGCAGCCGCAGGCGTGCTACTAACAGACACGTGGCGAGATTGAGAGGGGACGCGGCAATGAAAAGTGTTTTCGTTATTCATGCATGCGATATGTAACTAAACTTGGTGCAAATATGAAATTCCTATGCTAGTTTCAGTAATTCCTTTTATTTATAGCTATACCTGGTGCAGTTCTGGGTAGTTATAATTAACACCGCCGTCAAGTCCCCCAAGGTCTCAAATAATTGAGTATATAGTGCGCAGTTTTTTTATGCCAGCATGTACATAAGCCCTGTTCTGTACGATGACGCGATTAGTTCTTTTTCTATATGATCAGTACTTATGCATGCATAGTTACATGAAAACGTTTCTTACAAGAAATAACTAACACAGTACTGCACGTGTAGGGAAAAAAAATCGAGATTTATTACGCTCCTCAACGTCTCAGAAATAGTTTGCGACAAATGGAATCATTTGATTTTCATGCGAATTACGAAGGTGAGTGATCCAGTCGCAGAAAATGTGAGAGGTCACAAAACGAACCTTAAAGTTTATTCCCTCGTTTATGGCATCTTCGCTTTCGCTTTGGTCAAAGAAATGCGGCACTGAAATCAAAGAAATTTTCTCACAATGTTTGACGACCCACACTTCTAAAAAGCGTAATTTATAAATTTGTACTCAATATTTTGCTATAATTTTTCGTCACGAAACTACACTTCAGGGCTAGGAAAGAAAATAATTCTAGAAATCAAAAATTTTCCCCAAATTGACCAGTTTAACAAGAGGACAAGTCGGCCTGGCTGGTCATGCGGCTAAAAACAGCGCTAAGCGAGACAGGAGATCAGGGACACGACGCTGTCCCCACTTTTCGCACAGCGCGACACGTACGTATGTCAGCAGACGATGAGCGCATGTCTGCTCCGACGAAACAAGGCCAGCACTTCCCCTCACTATTGTCCCGAAGTAAAATCATTCCGGCTAGTGCAATGTCAAAACTTGTTTTATTCAATGCCTAGCGCATAAATAAACTGCAGGAACGCTTTCTACATGTTTACTACTAACCATATATACAATACAATGGCAAACTATTTCTCTTTATAGGCCGCACGTGGCCAACGCGAGCTCGTGTACTTTAACAAATTACTAAGTTGGAAGCATCGACCATTGCTATGATTCGCAGAAACTGGAAACGCGCCTACAAGCCTTGAAAACCCGCGCTCAACACCTATCCGCGACGCCACTCCCCGACCTTTTGCCTACCACGAGCTCGCTAGTTACTGCAGCGCCACCTCGTTTGTTTACAAACAGGCGGTCAATAGATTATCTATAGACTAAAGTCTATAACCGCCTTATTTCTTTTTGTCCATAGACTGTCTACAGATCATCTATAGACTAAAGTCCATAAGAGACATACTTTTCATTTGACTATATTCTGTCAATAGATTATCTATAGACTAAAGTCTCTAACAGCCTTAATTTCCTTCCGTCTATAGGTGATCCATAGACTATCTATGTACTAAAGTATATAACCGCCTTAATTTTCTTCTGTCTTAGATGGTCCATAGAATATCTGTAGACTAGTCTGTAACAGACAAAAGATTTCTTTGTCTATAGACGGTCAATAATAGATTATCTATAGACTGAAGTCTATAACTTCCTCATTTCCTTTTCTGCATAGAAAGTCTATAGACCATCTATAGACCAAAGTCTATAGTAGACAATTTTCCTTTGCCTATAGGCGGTCAATATATTTTCTATAGACTAAAGTCTATACCTGCTTTATTTCTTTTTGTCCATAGACAATCTATAGACCATCTATAGACTAAAGCCTATAACCGCCATAATTTCCTTTTGTCTATAGACAATCTATAAACCATCAATAGACTAGTCTATAACCGGTTTAGCAGCCATTTATCTATAGACGACCTATAGACAATTTATAGACCAAAATCTCTAACCACCTTAATTTCCTATAGCCTATAGACAATCTTTAGACCACATATAGACTGCTGTCTATAGACCTATTGTCTATTGTTTATAACAATCCTAATTTTGTCAAACAATGTATACACTGGCTTTCGACTAAGTCCATAAAATAGCCATTTCTTTTCGCACTGCATGCTTAGTAGAACTGCATCGGGCCGCCGCGGTGGTTAAGTGGTTACGGCGCTCGGCTGATGACCCGAAACACGCGGGTTCGTTGCCAGCCGCGGCGGTCGAATTTCTATGAGGGCGAAATTCTTGAGGCCCGTGTAGTGTGCGATGTCAGTACCCGTTAAAGAACCCCAGGCGGTCGAAATTTCCGGAGCCCTTCATTACGGCGTCCCTCATTCCCTGAGTTGGCTTGGTACGTTAAACCCCCCGAACCAAACTGCATCGGGTGACCGCAACTATTGTCAGAGTCCTCCGCTTCCTTTGCTATTTCAGGAATAAAAAAATATTGTCCAACGGCAATGCAATACCTTCCTATATATTGTTTTTAGGAGCTTTGAAGAGCTAATTTTCCTTAAACCGCGACGCATATTGAGAATATAATTCAACAATCTTTAATGCTGACAGGTAGAGCGAGGAAAGGCACCCATTTCTGAAGTAAGGGTGCTGCAAAATGTACTACATCAAACGAACACGCTCTCCCTTAAAGGAATCGCTCGAGAATATACCATTACATCGTTCTATCGTTACTGTCCAACGCGCTTAATTAAGAAGCATTTCATCAGTGACTACATTTATTTCTCGTTAAAACCTCCTGTAAAATAAGGGGGAATAACGGGGCTGAGAATTCAAGGATGTGCCCATCTCTCAGAAACATGATTAGAAGAGTCTCAAAGATCATGGTTCTCTGCGGAATTCAGATATGCCATTTATACCTTTGCAGTTTGCATTCACGTGAAAAAGTGCTGCAACTCAACAATCACAAACCCAGTATATTTTCGTTCTTCGCCGTACACCTGCTGCATCTGAGGCGATAACACGCTGTTGTCCATACCGGTTTTCCAAACACGAGCACACGCCAAAAAGACGTTATGCTATGCAGCATTATAATTATTTGAAAAGGGCGCCACTTACTATTCGAAGGGGGATGCGGCGCCCATGGACAAAGTAGTAAGGTTTCGGTTTTGGTTTTCGCGAAAGTAATAAGGTTTTTAAAGCGCGAGTGTAGTATTTATGTTTTATTCCAATGGCCCTTTGTGTTCTTGGGTGCTAGAGCAAGCTACACTTGTCAAGAGTGCGACCAATATAGACATGATTGTGAAATTGGTTTCTGTTTCACTTTTTACCCATTTTGTCCGGAGGCGGCGGAAAATCATCCGGGCAGCAAACAACTGTGTGCGCCGGTGTGTCGGCGTCGGCGGCGTTTTCTCTCGTGGTTTACGTTTTGATTGAAATTCAACTTAATCGTCCACTTACGGTAATACCCCTGTCACACGGGCACTTTCGATCCTCATTGAGTCAATGCTCATCGAACTCAATGCAGATCGACGGTTGTCACACGGCCACTTTCAAGCGCAATCGAGCTCGATCCTGCTTGATTCGATGCCGATTCCTCAAGAGTGCTTGAGGTTCCAAGCACAATCGAGAACTCTCGCTCTCATGAAGCTATAAAAATAAACACAAGTTAACAAAACCAAACCACAATTGTTGTTGTTGTGATCGATTAAAATGTAATACAGAACATTTTTCAGGTACTACGCCTGCTTATATGCAAACATTTGAAAGTAATCTCGACATCACGCTCCACGCTTCGCCATCAGTGTAAACAAAGATGGCGTCCTCCTGCTCGTCGGAGCGGAAACTGTGGAGCGAGCGCGAGACAGCCGCTCTCATCGACTGCTGACAGTACCGCCTAAATGATTTGCGGCGCCAGAAGAGAAACGCCGCAGTCTAAGCAGAAATCGCGGAGGCGTTGCGGGACCTTGGGTTGCATCGCACAGCAGCAGAGGTGCGCCACAAAAACCTGGCGCAGATACGCAATGTACAGATTTGGCTACGAATTTGGCTGCCGCTGCCCCCGACTGCACAGTGTTGCCGGACATCGCCATGTTATGGCTGTCGGCGGAACATTTGGCGCCACCTAACACACATGAGGGAAACTTCTCAATGAGCATTGAAAATGCCCGTGTAGCAACGGATGTTTCGAGCGTGCTCGAAAATCTCGATGCAGATCGAGCTCAATGAGGATCGAAAGTGCCCGTGTGACAGGGGTATAAGTCTACACGATTATTTTTATTCATTTGGTCTCCTTAGCGACTCTAAGCAGTGCTGTGTGTGCAGAGCAGATTGTGTGCGCAGCGACAAACTTCCTATCCACGTTTTTAAGCTGCGTTTGTAAGCACGTTTGTGTAAGCAGCGGCAGCCGCCATGTTCTCGAATAATGCGCTTACGTCTGTGCCGCTATGTCTTTTCAAACGCGCGGAAAGGCACTCGGTGCGAAAGCCGGGACGGTAAGCCCTCCTCGCGAGCTCTCTACTGGCTTTTCCCAGTTGAAAGGTAGGTGCACAGCCAGAAATATCGCTTAGCCCGTGAATGAAGGCCGAATTGTCGTCGTGTTTGTTCCGTCCTTGTTTTTTCCGCGCTGTTTTACCATGAAACTATGCGCTGGAGCCGTGTGAGCACGATTTACTTGGCATCTGCGGAAACGCACAATCAAGTTCTGAGGTGGATTACGTTTATTTTTTATTCTTTGTATTATCGCCTGTCGGGACCATGGAGCGCTGTTCATTGAGAGGTGTGCGTTAATTGCTTGTTTGTTGTAGCCGCTCACTCGGTGCGCGTCGTGGGCAGTGACGTTTCACCAAATATGTTTCGTAACGCTGTTGGCTAGAGCTCGAGGCGTTTGTGAAAGTTGTAGTGAAGCGGCGGTTGAGGAATGCTAATAGAGTGATGGTTTAAAAAAGACTCGGTCTGTGCGCACTACGTCGTGATCTTGATCCGGAAAAGGTATGCGCACGACGCGACCTTAGCGCCCTGAGCGGCGGTGGCGGCGCGTGCTCGACGAAGGCTGTTTGGGTTCGGCTGCCGGCTGTCGAGCCCGTGCCCCCTACTCCGGCGCCAAACATGGCTCACGGACGGTCGCGGAGACTGCTTTCTCGTCGCAGTCACGTTACTCAAATCGGCGGCCGGACGGCTCGGCTTTGTGTGCCGCTACCGCTGCCCATGCTGGCGATATATACTGATCGATCGCGGGTGCGGTCAGCGCCGTGATGCTCGCCCGCTTCCTTGTGCGCATCGAATTTTCCTTTGCAAACATAATCGGCCGCAGCAGCAGCGGACTTACGAAAGCCGGATACATGCAAATTGAGTTTGGACCCCCCCCCCCCCCCCCCCCCCCGGGCACGTACAGGAGTTTCGGTTACGACTTATTATTCCACACACTGCACTTTTACTTAATGGAAAAAAATTATTATTACTGTTCCTTCTGATAATTTCCGGAAAATTGTAGTTCTACTTTACCACTGTTTCCTCGCATGCCTATGCTTTTTCATTGCGAACTACTAGAACTTATGTGACAGTCTTCAAAACTTAAAGTAGCAGTACTTCACACGGCTCCACGATTCCAGGCAGGCAGCCACTTCACCGAACAGAGAATGTAGCACTGCTAGAAAAACAGTTATAAGCTGCTGTCGTACAGTCTATGACTGCTGTTAAGCGTGATAAGGAGCACCAACCTAAGATCTAGTTCCGCGCGCGAGTCAGCCCGACGACGATTAGGGTCGGGGTATATTACTGTTGTAAGGCGTGTCAGTTCTGACTCTGAGCAATACGGCACGAGCACGGCGTTGCGGCGGCCGAGCCAAACATTCTTCAACAGCAAAAGGGATGTCAGTTAATTCTGATTCGGGCAAAACGTCACGAGCACGGCGTTGTGCTTTTCAGCGCAACTGTCACGAATCTCGCTGCCAGCAATTCGGGTACCCCCGTAAAAGCGGAAAAGAATTGCCACTGCACATCGCTTTATTTACAGATGCAACTCCAGCAGCAGCTCACGACGGCGCGCCAAGCTGTAGTACGTCCGGCCGCCGATTTTAATCGAGTAGTCGCGGCGGCCGGCGACCGAGCCGAACATTCTTCGAGCGCGCGCCGCCGCCACCGCCGCTGAAGGCGCTAAGGTCGCGTCGTGCGCATACCTTTTCCGGTTCAAGATCACGACGTCGTGCGCACAGACCGAGTCTTTAAAAAAATGTTGTTGCCGGCGCAAATGGCGAGCGTGTACAAACACCGCGAAGAACCTACGAGCTGCATCCCGTCTCTCCTTTCGTTGCACACGTATGGATTCGTCCATCCCTGTTATCCTAGCCGTTGGACGCCGCTGCTGGCCTGCGGGCAATTGATTTCGAAAGCTGAGTAAAGGTCGCCTCAACAAGAGATGGCTTACATTTCGTTCCGAGAGGCTCGTTCGTGAACCCCGCTTACGCGTGGACAAATTTCTCCAGTACCAATTGTGCGAGAGGAAGAGTATGCGTTTCTGATCTCAGACTGCTACATTACAAAAACGCCAATGTAACTTGGCGCTTATTTGCGCCGCGAATGCAATTCTGCTCGCGCTGTTTTATTATGGCTGCACCTTTTGATGAACACGTTAATGGTTTCAATGAAATAATTCTTACTTTGAGCGTGTTCGTTGCTTTCGTTGATTTTTCTATCAGCGTTAGGTTAGGGTACCTGCATGCAAGTGTCTCCTTTTTACTGCTTTGTCCGGGCTGCACTTGAAGTAATAACTTAACTGAATTTGATATGGTATTTCATCCTTACAATAATGAGCTTGTTGTCTGAAGCTCACGTATGGTTCTGAAATGGCGCTGCTGCAGCCACTATGTGCTGTTTGAGTTTTTCTGGATAATGAGCACGGCATGGAAGTGCTGTAACCCACTGTGCAGCCGTACATCTCACTGGTCATCGCACATGCCCTGAAGACGGACGGTAGCCTCGAGCAGCAGACCAGGAAGGCGTGGTCGTCGGTGTCACCCGGAAATCCGGCACAGCATCAACGGGTTCACTGTGGGCTATAAAAGAAGATTCCTTCCACTGGGACCTCACTTGGCAGTGGTGACCGTAACTGCGAGCATCATGTAACCGTCTCTGCCTTTGTGCAGGTCTGTGCATAATTATGCCTCACTCAATGTGATTTTGTTTTCCTTTTATGTCGTCGCTGGTGCTAAGTGGAGGAGTTTTTTGTAAAAGATCTGAGCGTACTATATAGCTCGTTGTTGTGCTTGCTGTCTTCCACTCACTGATAGCATCTTTTCAACAAGCTCAGAGTGCAAATTTAATTTTCATCGTGGTGCATCTGCGCGAATAACAGAAGAATCTTTCAATGCTAAGCGCAAAGCCAAAAAGAAAGCATGGAAATGTGACTCTTGTCGAGGCAACCACAAGGGCACAAGCACCACAAAAAATCCGCAGCATGATTCCGACGTGATACTCAGATTACTGCAGACTGAAACGAAGCTTGATGCTCTTTTGCCTTTGTCAAAAAAGTTTGATTCATTTGAGTCGCAAATGCAGTTGCTCTCTGATAAGTTTGACGACTTTCAGAACCACCTGACTGTTCAAGAAAAAACTACAAAACAACTAACGAGGCGAGTTGAAGGGCTGAAATTTAACAATGTAGGTAGTGATATAACTCAGCTGAAGTAGGACCTAGATGATTTGGAGAGGCGTAGTTGCTTCCTAACCCTAGAGATTCATATATTGAGTGAAACCCAGGATGAGGACTTGCTAAGCAAAGTAAATGAGATTGAACAAAAGCTACAAGTTAAGGCTATTACACAAGACAACATTATCGCTGTGCATTACCTACACAGGGCTGAACTGACGAAAACATTGCAAACCTTTTCAACATGCACTTTGTAGAAGTTGGTGCCTCAAATGATATTCATGGTACATTATCGTGTGAACAATACATGAATATTCAATGTCCTCAAACTGTATTTCTCACTCCAACTTGCGCCAAAGAAGTCCTCAACATAATCATGACGCTGAAGGACAACAGTGCATCAGCCTACGATGATGTGAAAGTTAACCCCGTGAAAGCTGTAGCCGCACTGATAACTCCAGTCCTTACGCGTATATGCAACTGCATACTTCAAGTAGGATATTTCCAAACCAAATGAAGCTTGCGCGTGTTCCAGCTATTCATAAAGGTGGTGCTTTTGAAGACTTGAACAGCTATAGACCAATGTCAGTGCTTTCAGTGTTTTTAAAAGTTGCTGAACACATAATGAAGAAAAGAATTGTCGATTTCCTCACTCTGCATTACTTGATAGTAAAAGAGCAGTTTGGATTCAGAAAGAATAAGGCAACTGAAACCGCTTTACTTTATGTTAAACAGAAAATTCTTGACAACATTAAGAAATTAAAGCTTACTTTGGGTTTATTTCTTGATTTCAGGAAAGCCTTTGATTCTGTCCATCATGATATATTATTAATAAAGCTACCATTCTATGGAATCCAAGGTACAGTACATGCTCTGATGGAAAGCTGTTTAATTTGCAGGGAGCAATACACCACAATAAAGACACCGAATCCGATCAAGGCACTATTAAATATGGAGTTCCATAGGGATCTATTCTAGGCCCCATATTATTCTTGATATATATGAGTGATATTATAAACACCCCAGGCTGCTCTGAAACGGTATTACATGCAGATGACACTAATGTATTTTTTTTTCAGGTTGCAATGAAAGCTTCGTTTACAGGGAAGCAAATGAATGGCTTCACTATTTAGACTTTTGGTTAACATTTAATAAACTAGACCTAAAGATAAACAAGACGGAATACCTGATTTTCAAGCCTAAAGGTAGCAAAAAAGATAGTTCAAATTGAAGTTCCGCAATAACATTATCAACCAGTCTAAGAGGATTTGCTTTCTAGGTGTTATCTTTCATAAAACGTTTCTCTGGAATTCGCACACAGAGGCTCTCCGAATTGAACTTTCACGTGTTTTTGGCATATTAAACGGGTTGCCAGTGAAGCAACAAACATACTATGCTCTCTTTCATTCACGTTTAACATACTGCTCCCTGGTATCGTCAGACACAACACAAAGAAACCTTGATTAGCTTCACCCTCTGCAAAAGCGCTCAATATGTGGTATTCGAAAATTCCAAAAATAGAACATTTCTTGCCATACTTTAAGATCTGTGACATACTAGAGATCAGTAAGCTATTCAAATATAAGTTATTTCTGGAAATCGTGCACCAGTATATGTTACACCGTTCAAATATTGAGGTTCAATACAAAAAAAAACACCACATCTCCTTAGGGAAGATCAAATACAGGTGCCCCGACCTCGCACCAACTATTGTGATGTGAGATTATGTATGCAAATAGCAAATTTATTGAATCAATATCCAGCCATCTTTGAATTGTTACCAATCTACCTATCATTACCTAAAGAAAACACTAAGACATATGTACCTAATGGAATAATAAGTCAAAAGAATTTCTGTGTCATGGATGATATTTCGGTGTGTTGTACGTATAAATAGTATTCGGGAATCTGTAAACCTTTTTTTTTCATATGCAGAAGCATGCACACAGTCCTCAGGGTTGTCCATTTGTTTTATTTTGTGTGCTTGCATACATATTGGTTGTTGTAGAATGTACTGTACTGCAAATGTGTTCGAATATGCCTATAGTGGTTGCCACTGCTCTCGTGGGTGGGATGGCCTCATCAGGCAAAAATGCCATTAGCCTTCTGACCCAGGACAAATTTTGTATATTTTTTGTCCCAAATAAACTGTACTACTACTACAACCTGAATGATGCAGGTTCGATCCTGGTATAGCCGGTCGCGTTTCGATAGAGGCAAAATGCTAGACGTCTATGTTCTATGCAATGTCAGTGCACGGTAAGAAACCGCAGGTGGCCGAAATTACTCCACAACCTTTCACTACGGTGCCTCTCATAGCCTGAGTCACCTTGGGTTTTTGGACCACATCAAACCAAACCAAAACATCGACTAGCTTTCTTGAATGGGATAGCCAGGATATATATGCCTTGTGTTGTAAGTACATTTGTAGAGATGGTGTGGGAATTTTTTTTTTCAGTTCCTCTTAATTTTTTCCTTCCACTGTACAGGTCAACATGCCCAGATGACTGACTGCAGACAACAGGACGCAAGATTGCTTCTGAGGAAACTATAGTCGGACCATTACTTTCAACATTTATTTTTTTGTGGTGCATTCTTATGGTGCATGTATTGCATATTCCTTGCCTGCATAGCTTGGAAATAAACTAAATTGTAAGTATATTGATCGTCATGTCATTTGTGAAGACCGTGTGGCGACCTTTCTCAACAGTTGTAGACTGTCTACAGGCCGTCTACAGACAATGGTCTATTAAGGTTTTTTAGACAGAGCTCTATAGACGGTCTATAGACAAATGTCTACAGCATTGCCAGGACACATAACTGTGGAATGTCTATAGACAGTCTATACACCTATGTCTACTGGACTAGTAGACTTTTGTCTATAGACAGAACCTGGAAGTGTATGGCCTAAGTCTATAGATCATCTATAGACTGCCTATAGACCTGTGCCTATTATCAGTAGACATTTGTCTATAGACGGTCTATGGACAGAAGTCTATAGAAAGTCTATGGCCGTAAAACTATAAATCTTCTATAGACTGTCTATGGACCTGTGTCTATAGACTGTTTATGTACCTATCTACTTTCAGTAGACATTTGCCTATGGACTGTCTATAGACAAGTCTACTAAAAGTGTATTGCCATAAATCTATAGACTGTCTATACACCAGTCTAAAGGATTTGCCTATACACAGTCTCTAAACTTCTTAGACTAAAGTCCATAGACAGTCTATGGACTGTCTAACGAAATTTTTGTAATGGAGCTGTACAAGGCGGTGATCACAACCTTGCGTCCAATTACCGTCCCATTTCTGTCCTCCCAGTATTTTCGAATGGATTGGAAAAAATTATTCTTTCTCGCATTACAACCTTTTATGATGACCACAGTATTTTGACAAACTCACAGTATGGGTTTAGAAATGGGCGGTCGACTGAAGCCGCCTGGTTAGCCCTGAAAGAAATAATTTTGGAAAATAATAATTTATTGACAGCCGGAATTTTCCTCGATTTTAGTGAAGCGTTTGACTCCATTGATCACAGTATTCTCATTAGTAAGATTTCATCATATGGAATTCGTGGTACAGCTTTGGTTCTAGTTAAATCCTACTTAGAAAGTAGGTACCAGTGCGTGTGTATTAACAACCAAAGGTCATCATTCTTACCAATAGCATGTGGCGTGCCACAAGGAAGTATATTGGGGTCCCTTTTGTTTAATACTTTTATCAATGATATCGTAAATATCGACACCACAGTAAAATTTGTAATCTACGCTTATAGCACCTTACTTATTTCAGAGAGTAATATTAGCGCACTAGAGTTAAAATACAATTATATTCTTAGTAAACTATCGGCATGGACTAGAGTAAATAAAATAAAAGTAAACTCAACTAAATCCAAATTCGTTATTTTTCGTGCTCAGAATAAAACAGTTCCTCTGGTGAATTCTTTCGTTTTTCAAGACCAGCATATCGAAATAGTCAGCGAGCATAAGGTTTTCGGTGTGTATTTTTCTGCCCATCTTAAATGGGACGGTCATATTGTTTATATCTCTAGAAAACAGTCTGCTTTTACTGGAGTAATCTCACGATGCCACACATTTCTTCCTGCAAGCGCTAAACAACAAATATATTACGCTCTATTTCTCATATTAACTACTGTACACTGGTGTGGGCAGCAACAACTAAAAGAAATATTAAGCTTCTCGTTTTGCAGAGGAAAATTGTTCGTCTTATCGCAAACACCGAAACAACATCGAGTGTTAATCCCATAACAGCATCATTCAATATGATTCGTGTAGATAATATATATGGATTTCGTTTGTTACAAATAACATACTTTACAAATAACATCGATGTTACGATGTTACAAATAACGATGTTACAAATAACATCGGCTCCTATATATTAGACGTGGTGGCTTTTCGAAATATAAAGTTGCAAGTTAGCGCCTGTCCTGTCCACTTCTGTGTCGTCCGTGTCCTTTTTGCGCTATGTTTTCTAAGATACTTTTCTTCCACGGGTATGAGTAATTTCTTGACACAACTTGCTTCCCTTGAATATCGCACACCAACAGTTAACACTCATACTGACACTTGGTCCTTGTCACAGTTTCGAACTGATTACAAGCTGCAATCCTTGGCTCACAATCTGCCATTTTTTTAATAAATATAAAGATACTGCTGGATTTAGTCCAAGACAAGTGCAAATATACTTTGTGAAAATGTAATCTGTATTTATTCATATGTCATGTGAGAAAATTTGTTATTACTGTACTCTTTTTTTTGCATTCATTCATTATTGATAAACATTCCGTTAGCTTATTTCTGTTGTGTTGCTCTCATGCATACGCTGTATAATTTTTTTTCTATTTATTTAGTGATGACCACTTCTTAATTGTTCATAAATTATTTTGTTCTGTCTGCTGCTGCCATGCAATGGCTTCCTGGGCCTTTGTCAAGCTGTTCGTACAGCTTTTAGCCCAGGTGACCATCCAGGTACTTGCTGGAGAATAAAATATGATTTGATTTGATGTGATTTGGATGAATAGGTGGGTGGGTGGATGTATATATGTATGTATGTATGTATGCATGTATGTATGCATGCATGCATGTATGTATGTATGCATGCATGTATGGATGTATGTATATATGTAGGCATGCATTCTGTTTGTGTTGGGTTTAATGGCGCATAAGCATCTAGGGCTATCATGCGCCAAGCTCAAGGTGTATGAAAGTTGTTTTCTGCGGAATTCTAAAAACGTGAAAAGCTCAGTGGTGTACAGGCCTAAAAACTATTCTTCGTACTTGTTGTTAATGAGAGAAAAAAAAACTTTAATAATGGCTATTAGTGAAAGCTTTAAATAGAGTCGGGTAACCTCTGCAACCATCCTTGCTGCGGCAAGGATCTCGAGGCTCCCAATCCATCAAAAATAAAAAAACATCAGCACTGTTCTCAGAATGAGAAGGTGGCTGAGGTGTATCACCATACGTAGCTAGGAGCAAAGTTGGAATTCAGAGCTTTTCAGGGATTCCTGCTTCCCTTAAAAAGGTAAAAACACTTGAAATATCAATAAGTGCATCTTGACCTAAAATCAGTGTGGGGTGAAGAGGAATGTGTTTTTTGTAGCATGGAATACAATACTTTTTCCTCAGTGATTCAATTTATTTGCATGAGAATAAGCTGTGGTGTACTGTAACTTCATCTCCGCATTTTTCACAAATAGGCTTGTCTTCTTTTGTTAGTAGGAAATTGTATGTAAGGTGTGTATGTCCAATACGGAGCAATAATTATATTACGTCTATAAAACGTTCCTGGTGACTACAGGTTTTCCATTCTCCCAGTACGGGCTTTACCATCATCATCATCAGCCTTACTACACCCACTGCAGGGCAAAGGCCTCTCCCATGTCTCTCCAATTAACCCTATCTTTTGCCAGCTGCATCCACCCTTTGCCTGCAAACTTCTTAATCTCATCCGCCCACCTAACCTTCTGCCGCCCCCTGCTACGCTTACTTACCAAATGCAGTTGATTATTTACTTCATGGTCCCAGGTTTCCTGCCATTTAGCCTTGAGATTTCTGTGTATTAGTTGCATGCAATCTCTATGGGGCATTCAGACTTTCTTGAATGTCAGCTTGTGCAGCACATTGGTCGGCTCTTTCATTACTATATATTCCAACATGACTCGGCACCCAGCAGAATTTTATATGTCCGTGTGCTTTTTCTATGTTGTTTAATATGTTTCCCAGTAAGGATTTGTCTGCATTTCTGCAATGTAATGCCGTGAGCACGCTAAGTGAATCTGTGTATATTATGCTGTTTTGAATGCCATTATTTATTATTCTGCCTACAGCTATAGAGACTGCATAACCTTCGGCAGTAAAAATGGATGCGCAGTTAGGGAGCCTTACTATTTTTTGCCAGTTTCCTTGTACAACCACGCTTCCGACGTATTCTGCTGTTTATGAGCCATCAGTGCAAAATTCTGTCCAGTTCGCATATTTTTCTTGTAGTGCCGGATATTCCTGTAATGTGTTCGTGTGCTGTTTGTTTTTTTCGGAAGTGTGTTAACGTGAGGTCACACACATTGGGAAGGCTGTACCAAGGGGGTGGGGGGGGGGGGGGAGTGGTTCGTGTCTTGAGGCGACATTTGAATTTGAACATTTATTTATTCCACACAAAAAATGAAAAGGGAGGGTGGAGAAAGAGCTGTTTTAACACAGCTTGACAGCTCTCCATCCCCCCAAAGGCAAAGGCAACAGTAAAAGCTTGCATATATCCCATTACATGATTCCAGAAAAAAAATTAAATACTGCATACAAGACTACAGGTTTCAAAGCCTAGAAGTTTACAAAGGCATCAGGCAAAAGACAATCATTTTTTTACAGGGAAAAAAGAAATATAAAAAATGAAAGATTCCGACAAATATATGTGGAAGAGAGACATCAATAGGCAACGCATCTGTCTACACTGAAATATCAAACATCACCTTTACTATTATCTATGGCAGAGTGGAACTCGTTACCGGCTGACATAGTTTCTGAAACTGAGCTACCACATTTCCAAACAAAACTTTCATCGCACCTTGGCCTACAAAATTCACCGTGATATTTTCAGTATTGTTGAAGCATTAAGTCTTATATGCTCAACCTATGTATCTTTCAGCGACTGCAGTGATGTGTTCTTGCAATTTGTATATATAGTTATTCTTTGTATTTGTTAACTACTGTGTGCCAATAATCTGTATTGTGTTGTTTTCATGCCCTCCCCCCCTATGTAATGCCCACTTGGGCCTTTAGGGTATTTAAATAAATAAATAAATAATGCGAAAACACTAATAATTTCAATGAAATGAAAAACTTATCCACATTGATTATTTCACTGACATCACAAATGTTCACTATGACATGATATCAGTGAAATGCGGTTGTTTTTAAGCCTTTCCACATCCACGCCTTCCGAGTGGAAGCGGATAATAGTTCAGGAGCGTAAATTGCTGGGCTAGTTGGTTCATAATGTTGTTCATAAGTTGGTTCATAAGTTGCAAGTCCAGCGGTGTGGTGTGTGTACCTCCTTTTCTTGTCCTGCGTCTGTGTTCCGCTGGTTCCACCCTGACAACAGGAAGCGGATAAGAATGCTTGGCAGCGTGTGCGCAATTCTTTGTTGGCCATAGTATGTACGCGAAAAAGGAATGTTCCAGGGTACCTGATGATGATACGGATAGACGCTGTGTGTGATCTCTAAGTTTGCCGGTGTTAGAAATGTCTGAAGTTTCCCTTAATTGCTCGCTTGTAGCATCTAAATAACTTGAAGCTATATACGTCAGTAGCTTTTAATATATTGTTTTTGAGGAAAAGTGGTTGAGTGTGTTCCAAGTATGGAACATTCTCAATTGCTCGTATTGCTTTCTTCTACAATAGAATTAAGCTATGTATATTCTTTACTGTCATGTTCCCCCAAATCAGTGAGCAATAATCAAGCTGCGAATGGATTAATGAATTATAAAGAAGTTTTTTTACGCAAGTTGGAAACGAGTGACGGCACCTATTTAAAATACCGGTAGCTTTTTGCACTTTCCCGCAAAGATTCTTGACATGTTCGTTCCAAGACATGTCATCTTAGAAAGACCCCAAGTGTTTTTACACTTTTATCGCACGTTATACTAAATGGTCCTAATCTGATAGTATTTGTCATCTTGACGCAAGTCCTTAGAACCCTGAAAAGGACGCATTTTGTTTTTGCCTCGTTGATATGCAGGTTGTTTCTTTGCGACCATTCTTGAAGCGTATTGCAAACGGAGCTTGCTTCGCGAAGCATACATGATAAATCTCGGCCTGCAACATACACAGTACAGTAATCGGCGTAGATTACAAATTGACATCTGGGGATTGTTTGAACATCATTTACGTAGTACAAAACAATATCGGACCTAGGATACTGCCTTGTGGAACGCCAGTTTTTATTTGGCGAGGGCTTGATTTATGTTCGTTAATTTCTACAAATTGGGTTCGTGAGTGAAGGTAGGATTTTAGAAGCTGGAGCGATAGTCCTCGTATACCATATCTTTATAATTTTGTGAGCAATAAGTCGTGGTTAACGCGGTCAAAAGCTTTACTGAAGTCTAGGTAAATACCAAGCGTCATTAATTTTTTTTTCAAAGTTATCTAGTATTATGTCTTTCTAAATTAGTAAGGCGGTTTCTGTAGAGCGATTTTGTCTGAAACCATGCTGACTATCTTTTATTAAAATATATTTGCGAGAGAAACTATCCACTCGGACCTTAATTACCTTTTCAAGGCCTTTAGAAAAAATTGGCAGTATAGAGACAGGATGATAATTACTCATATTCTTCCTATCTCCTCCTTTGTGTATAACTGTCACTTTCGCGATCTTCATGCTCTGGGGAAAAACGCCTGTTGACAATGCAGTGTTGAAAATATGAGCTAATACAGGCGCATCATGAAGTCTGTTCAGTATTTCCAGGTTTTGGCAACTTTTCTCGAAACGGAGAAGCAGAGGTCGTATTGATTGCGGCTTATGGTTGAACAGGGTTCTGGAGGTGCACTTTGTAACTATTGGATAACAAATATGTTTCGGTAGAGATCTTATTTTCAGTACATATGCGCCTGTGAGCATTGTTCTTCTGTCTGCTAGGGATGGTTCATTTGTTTCTACATAAAGACTATTTATGGGAGATCTCCTGTAGGCTCCGGTTGAAAGACGTAGACCTAAGTTGTGAATTGGGTCCAGTCGTTTTAACTATGATGGTCTGGCTGAACCATAAACCACAGATCCATAATCTAAACGGTAGCGCACTAGACAGCGGTAAATCTGCAAAAGACAAGTTCTATCAGAGCCCCAGCGTTTTCGTGAAAGTACTTTGAGTATGTATATTCAGGGTTCGAGATGCTTTCTTCTTTAAGTTCTTTATGTGAGGTATAAATGTGAGCTTTTTATCAAAGTTGTAGCCAAGAACTTGTTTTCCTGTTTTAGGCGTAACACAACGTCATTCAGGTATAGGGTAGGGTCGCTCTGTAATCCTCGTATGAGCGAAAAAAGCACAGTCAGATTTTTGTGGGGAAAATTTGAATCCATTTCTATCTGCCCAATTAGCCAGTTTATGTATAGTCATTTGTAACTGTCTCTCACATGTTGGTACGCTGGAAGATGTACATGCAATTTGCTGGTCGTCTACGTATACTGAATACATAATCGACTTCGGGATAATTTTTGCTATTGAGTTCATTTTTTGCGACAAAAAGTGTAGTACTCAGAACAGACCCCTGAGGTACACCGTTCTCCTGGATGAAATTCGCTGATAGGACAGTACCTAGACGTACGTACGTGGAATGAACGGTCTGTTAAAAAATCATCAAACAGTTCGGCATCCTGCCCCGGATGCCTAGATCTGCTAAGTCACTGAGTATACCGAACCTCCAAGTCGTGTCGTACGCTTTCTCCATGTCAAAGAAGACCGCAAGACAATGCTGTTTGTGTATGAATGCCTCCCGCACTGTGTTTTCCAGACGGACAGTATGATCTATAGTGGGGCATGCTTTTCTGAAGCCGCACTGATGTATGTCAAGAAGGTGACGAGATTCAAGAACAAATGTTAGTCGGACGTTCACAACACTTTCAAATGATTTTGCTAGGCAGCTAGTGAGTGCAATTGGCCTGCAACTACCAGGACTTGATGAAGGTTTGCCAGGCTTCAAGAAAGGTACTATGATGGCTTTCTTCCATGCGTCAGGTATTTTCCCTGAAATCCAGATTTTGTCGAAGAATTTTAGAAGTGTCTCAACGGCGGCCTCAGAGAGATGTGCAAGCGTAGTGTAGTGTATATTATCTTGGCCTGCTGTTGTCTGTTTGCCTGCAGACAGTAGTCTATTTAGTTCCTCTATTGCAATTTTCATGCTATAATGCTCATTCATGCCTGCTCCTATGGGAAGTTTTTGTTTTTCTGCTATGTTTTGTATTTTTGAAAAGTTTCTGTGGAAGAACTGGAAACAGCAGAGAAGTGCTCACCTAATATGTTCGCTATTCTTGCAATGTTTGTGTACCAGGGGTGGACAGAAGTGGAAAAGTGTAAGGAGAATAATCACCACTGAATTTTCGGACCTCATCCCACAATTTCTTGGCCGGTAGTGAACTATTTATTTTAGATACATATTTCCTCCAGGACGTTTTTTCGGCATTTCTGCGAATACGACGTGCACTGGCCCGGGCCTTTTGAAATAATAACAGGTTCTCTGCTGTGGGGTACCTTCGAAATATTCCCCATGCTTTGTTTTGTTCCTTTTTTGCCAGTCTGCACTCTTGTGTCCACCAAACTTTGCGATTTTTTCTGATTTATCCTGATGTTTGCGGGATCGCTATTTTTGCAGCCGAAACTATACAGGTGGTAAATGTTTCATTTAGTTCATCTATGCTAAGTCTGTCATTGAATTCTTTATGTAAGGTGGCATTTGCGGTAAACACCGACCAGTCAACTAGCTGCAGTTTCCAGCGCTGGGGTCGTGCTGGAATGATTTGGATTGAGGATGATAATTTTAAAACTGTGGGTAAATGGTCACTTCCTCTTGGATCATTTAAAACATCCCAAATAAAATCATTAAAAACTGATGGTGATACGAAAGTTAAATCAAGGCAGCTCATTTTTCCCGAGCTGGGACAGCAATATGTGGCTTTTCCTGTGTTCATTAGGCATATTTGTTTGTGAGTATCAGGTCTTCAATTATTTGGCCTCTGGTGTCTGTGCGCTCACTACCCCAAAAGGAAGAGTGCGCAATAAAATCCCAAACTACCACATATGGTTCATGTAGTTGATGGAAAAGGCTTTCCAAATCGTGGATAGTAACTGTGAGGTGTGGTGGTATATATACAGAGCATATTGTGATTGTTTTGTGTGTAACTACACTGACTGCTACAGCCTCAAAGTTTGTTTTCAATGGTATTTCTCGTGCAGGGACGCCGCTTTGCGTTATAATTGCGATGCCACCTGCGAGCCTGTTCACCTGTTCTTTGTCTCGTCGAAAAATTTGGAATTTTTTCAATATGTTTTTGTTTTTTGGCCCTAGGTTTGTCTCCTGAAGACATAGAACTAAAGGTGACGTTGATTTTAGTATATCTGTAATGTCTGTGTAGTTCTTCATCATTTCTCTACAGTTCCATTGAACCAAAATTGTCATATATTAGTGTGTTGGAGAAGATTATCTTTCAGGAGGCTTTACTCTCGGCTTTCCTTTTCTTTCGAGAGAGTTACGCCGCCCCCGCACCACAGAAGTGCTGGGGATGCCATCCATCACCTCCCTGGATGCGCTGGGGTCCCGTGAAGCTACGTGTGTAGGAGTGGTAGGCCTCTCCCGGTTGGAAGAAGTCTTGTTGGCTCCCGACTCGGACGTCGGCAGGCCCTCTCTCGGAGTTGGCGAGGCAGCTTTCGCTGCCTCTGCCAAGGGGGGTGGATTGCTCTGCCGCGGTGTCACTCCGTCAGGCCTGGGCAGGCGTTGAAAGCCGGTGTGGTGCTCAACCCCATCGCACCGCATCGGCGAAGTTTCTATTAGGAGCTAAGAAAAATTTGCTGGCTGTGACGCGTCGCCTTGCTTCCTTGAAAGTTGTTTTCGTTTGTTTTGAGAGTTATTATTTCCTTTTCTACTTTCCATTTTGAGCATGATCGTGAGTAGGCTGGGTGATCCTCCCCACAGTTTGCACAATGTGGAGGAGCAGTGCATTTTTCAGAGATGTGATCAGTTGAGGAGCATTTTGCTCATTTTTCTTCACCACGGCAGCTCTGCGAGCCATGGCCGAATCGTTGGCACCTGAAGCAGCGGCGGGGGTTAGGAATGTATGTTCGGACTGATATCTTTCTGTAGCCTACCTCTATTGAGTCGGGCAGTGTGCAGGAGGCAAAGGTGAGAACTAGGTGCTTAGTAGGAATTTCTTTGTTTTCTTTTCGGATTTTTATTCTGTGGACATTTGTTACATGCTGTTCCTTTAGCCCTTCTAATGTTTCTTCTTCTCTCAGGTAGATGAGGTCATTTTCTGATATTACGCCACGCACAGTATTAAGCGACCTGTGGGGTGTTACAGTGACTGGTGTTTCTCCAAAGGCGGTAATGTTTGAGAGTTTGGGCAGTTGGACTTTATCGCGTATCTCTAGTAATAGGTCACCACTGGCTAACTTCGTCGCCTTGTAGCCAGGGCCCAAAGTTTCTGTGAGTGTCTTTTCAACGAGAAAAGGAGACATCATTCGAGCTGTTTTTTCTTTTGATTCACTGTGCACTAATTGGAATTTGGCAAGAGATTCTTTGTGTTCAGAAACTGAGATGTCACATCTTCGGTCCGCCTTTTTTTTTAGGATGGCGATCATTTTTTGATGGGGAAGAAGCCATAAAATGTGGTTGTTGTCCGGCCGCGGGGCCAGCCACCCACCATGGAGCCCAACAAGGGGACGGGGCAGGAACTTGGAAGCACGTCCTGCCCACGCCAGCTGTACACCGCCGCTATAACCCAGTCTGAAGCAACTCGGGGTAGTCACTCACGCAGGGTTTACCCTCGCCGCCAGGAAGAAGGAAAAATTACTTAGAAAGGAGAAGACAAGAGAGTTGTGAGAAAGAAGTTAGGAAAGTGAAAGATAGAGGGGAGGACAGGAAAAGGCGACTGCCGATTTCCCCCGGTCGGGCCAGGCCGGAGGTGCCATCTACAGGAAGCTGGAGCCAAAGTGGTGTGTTGCCTCCGCCGAGGGGCCTTAAAGGTCCAACCGCTCGGCATCGGCTCAACCACCAGGACCCCCTTTTCCCCGGGCACGACGATGCCACGCACGGCGAAGCGCGGGTGCTCGGGTCCGTGGTGATGGTCCATGGTCCGAGGGGACATCCCCCTGCGGGGATGTCCCTGCGGATGCTCGGTAACCCGCGGTGTCGCCACTCACCGACGCCTGCAAGCTGCAGACGCCCCCCTGCGGGGAGCATGTATGTATGTATGTATGTATATATATATATATATATGTGTGTGTGTGTGTGTGTGTGTGTGTGTGTGTGTGTGTGTGTGTGTGTGTGTGTGTGTGTGTGTGTGTGTGTGTGTGTGTGTGTGTGTGTGTGTGTGTGTGTGTGTGTGTGTGTGTGTGTGTGTGTGTGTGTGTGTGTGTGTGTGTGTGTGTGTGTGTGTGTGTGTGTGTGTGTGTGTGTGTGTGTGTGTGTGTGTGTGTGTGTGTGTGTGTGTGTGTGTGTGTGTGTGTGTGTGTGTGTGTGTGTGTGTGTGTGTGTGTGTGTGTGTGTGTGTGTGTGTGTGTGTGTGGGTGTGGGTGGATGGATGGATGGATGGATGGATGGACGGACGGACGGACGGATGGACGGACGGACGGACGGACGGACGGACGGACGGACGGACGGACGGACGGACGGACGGACGGACAAGGCTGAACCCTTTAAATCGGGTGGTCGTTCAAGCCACCTAGCCACGGGGGAAGTGTTAGTGATATACCAAACTATCGCCCGATATCTGTTTTGCCCATATTTTCTAAGGTTTTTGAGAATGTTATTAACACTCAACTTACAAATTTCCTGACTAATTACCATGCTATCAGCGATTCGCAGTACAGCTTCCAGAAAGGAAAATCAGTTGAAATGGATTAAGGACAGTTTCCGGACCAGTTGGTACATGATCTCACCGAAAAACAGCGCTCTTACACGGGACACGAGATGTTAGATGTGATTAGAGAAGGCATTGAAACTCTGGGTACCGTACGGTTTCAGAACGCCTGCGGAATCAGCACAGAGAAGTTCCTCGAAGCTATGGCCTTTTACCTAAGGTCGACGTTTATCTTCATTAATGAACTGTTCGTACAGAGGCAGGGCGTGTGCATCTGCTCCTGTGTCGCACCTCTACTCAGCGATCTCCTGCTTGCAAAGGCGGATCGTCGGTTAAAAGAAGCGTTGCTCAACACCAACGTAGTAAGGGTTTTTCGTTTTGTCGACGACTTCCTCGTCGTCTACAAAACTTCCAGGCAAGGACGTGGAGGCCCTTTTAAAGGTATTTTCTGAAAACTTGGGAGAATTTGAATCGACAAAAGAATTGCCTGATGAAGGCCAACTTCAGTACCTTGAGCTGCGGTTGTTTCCAAGTGAGGACCATCTGTGCTGGTGCTATGCTCCGAGGTCAAATAAAAATTTGCCATACTCTTCCTCGCATACGAAGCTCGTCAAACGAGCAATAGCCTTGGGTGCCTTGAAGAATGCCCTCAAAAGATCTTGCCATCACCGTCAGCAAGCTAGCACAGAGTCCCAGCTGAAACGTCTACGCGATAGCGGGCTTCCCGGATGCCCTCATTTCAGGGATCGGATTCAAGCTCCTGAAAGATCTCCGCCAATCTGGCCACCCGAAGAAGCCACGGAAAGAAAAAGAGAAGTGGGCTGTTATGCCGTATCTACACGGGATCAACCACTCGTTGAAGAAGGTAGTAGGGCGCGCTGGAGTGGATTTGATTCTAATTGCACCCAGAAAGCTCAATTTGCTTTGCAGATTGGTGAACGAAGATGCCCCAAAACCAGCGCGGTGCAGTAAAAAGCATGAAGAAATGTTCACCACCTGTGATACGGAGGTAATTTACGAGACCCCGCTGTCATGCGGTGCATCGTATGTGGGTCAAAGTGGACGTTGCATAAACAACCGTTTGCGAGAGCACGCCACTAACATCCGCATGGGATACGGCAGCACGCTGGCAAAACACGTGTCTGGCTGTCACTGCACACCTAACTTTGGACGAAGCCAGATTTTCAGGCGATATAATCACTAGCACAAGCGCGAGCTGTATGAAGCTTTCATCATTGATAGGAAAGCCGCGTCATGCGTTAGCACACCATTGATAGCATTGACAAGAAAAGAGATTCAATATCTTGAATAACTATGACATGATGCGACAGAAGGAATTCTTCCTAGCCTTCCACTGTTTTTGTTTTTTTCTTTCTAGTATTTATTGTGAGCAATGCAATAAAACCTGCAGTTGTAAGTCAGCGCTGTTTGTGTGCGTGTCTGCTTTCTCGTGTCCCGTGTAAGCGCGTTGTTTTTCGGTGAGATCAGTTGAAATGGCCTTATTACAAATCAAAGATGAAATACTTCAAAATATTGATAACAAACAATTCACTGTAGGCTTATCATTGACCTCAGGAAAGCATTTGACTGTGTAAACCATAATATATTACTCTCAAAGTTGCAAGATTATGGCATACGTGGCGTTGCCCTAGATCTTATCAAAAGTTACCTCTCAGACAGGAAACAGGGTGTAAAAGTTGGGACCTCACGTCTTCCATTACAACAGTAAACATGGTGTACCTCAGGGGTCGATCCTGGGACCTTTGTGTTCATTCTGTATATCAATGACATTTTCCCCGAAAATGGTCATGTACGCTGATGACACAAATATTTTTTTCTCCGCACAAACTGTAACTGAATTGAACACTGTCATAAATAGTTTTGATCAAACTTGAAGAGTGGTTACATAAAAATAGATTAACCTTGAATGTTAAAAAGACTAAGTATATCATTGTCATGCCACATAACAAAGCCTGTGACACTGAGCTAGTTCTAAATTTTCAAGGTACAGCTTTGCAGCGTGTGCCATCAGAAAAATTTTAGGCGTATGGTTCGAAGAAACCATGTCGTGGAATATGCAAGTTAGCAAGATGGCGATAGAATTAAGCAAAACAGTTGGCTGTCTCTATAAGCTGAGAGAACTACTTCCAGTGAGGCTCAAAAAAGCAATATATTTTGCTAATTTCTACTCTCGTCTTTCATACTGCATTTTAGTTTGGGGAGTTACACCCATCCATAATTACACTACAAAAAAAGGTGTTACGAATTCTCGAGAACTTTTATGGAAACCCAAGCCAGCTATCTACTGATCCCTTGTTTACTAAACATAATATGCTTAAAGCAACTAAATTATATGATTACAAACTGTCTCTGTATATGCATAAACATAACCTTCCAAATAATGCACACCCTCCCTTGCATGCTTACAGCTTACGTAAGGAGCTAAAACCAGTGCCGCGTACACGTACAAATTATGGTCGGTCCACTCATGACAACCGCATACCATCACTGTATATTAAACTAAAAACCCACATTGACTTTACTGCCCGACTTAACAGATTTAAACAAGAATTAAGAAATTTTTTGATTGGGCAATGAGTATTACTGCGATTCAAATTAATGGCACTGACAATAAGAACTGACACCACTACTCGACCGACGGGCAACTGGTAGGTTTTTAATCGATTAACTCTTGTTTGCATCATAATGTGCTAGCGTGTATTGTCTTTTTGTTTTAATGTATTGAAATGAAATACATTATATTGAAATATTACTTTATAACTCTTCACGAAGTGTAAACACTGCATTTGCTATGTGTATATGCTTCATGTTCATATTCATTTTTTACATCTGCTGTATGTATAATTATTAAGAAGTGTAAACACTGCATTTGCTCTAGGTACGACCTTCATGTTCATATATCTTTTTGACTGTGTCCACTGCGTGATCCTGCCGGTAGGCCCCCAGGGCCCAGTCAAGCTGTCTGTGACTACTTTTTCCTTGGGGACCCCCAACTTGTAGGTTGGAAATAAAGTGGATTTGGATTTAGATTTGGACTTGTGAAATTTTACTCTTGGCATTTTAGCCATCAGTCAGATAACCTTTCGCTTGGTTACTTCCACCCGCTTAACCCTTTGGTGCCCAGTGTTGCCCAAGAGCAACAGGCTAAAAACTATTTTTTTCTTGAACGCGTCCTGCTGCACGATACATCTGGCGCCATCTGTGGAATAAACAAGGACTAGCGAGCATGTTGAGCTTGAAGTAAATACGTAGAGATGGCAGCACTGCTCCTTTATTGTTGTTTTTCTTGACGGTTCTGAGATGCGCCAGCACAAGGACCGCACACGTGAGTAAACTTGTTCAGCTACGGCGGTTTAGGACACTACTATGACAACTGTCAGACTTAGAATAGCTCATAAGGCCTTGTACAACATTTATGAGGGGGCCAAACGGTGTTGCTGCAATTTGTACAACAAACTTTTACGCGCCAAAAGTGGTGTTGCCCAGGAGCAACGAAGGGCATATGCGGAGGCATGATCACATGTAGGGAGATATCGTATGTGGGAGTTTTTGCTGTGATGAATGTAAAGCAAAGCAATAGCAGAATGTTCATTTTACCGAATAGAATAAGCGTTCCTCATAACATGATATTTTGTGTCTTTCATATATAGATGGCAATGTCAAAAGAAAAAAGTGGGTTACTGATGAAGAAATTCAGGAGCTTATCTTTCTTCCGGACGGTGAATTGTCCGACGCTGACTTCGACAGCGACCCGGATGACCCCGACTTTGATCCAAGAGATGCTCGAAAATTGATTGATACCTGTCCAATAGAAATAGAGGCCAATCTTCGTGACAAAGAGCCATGCGTAGAGGATGACGAAGGAATGTCAGGCGATATTGTTGAAGCATTGCCGGGTACTTCTCGTGCCCACTCGGTGGCTCCGAGCAAGAAAAAGAAAGAAAACGTTCGCAGAACATAGAGGAAAGAAGACCTTTCCGTTGATGACACTGACTAGAAGGGGGAGCTGCCCTCTCCGCCCGACGAGGTGCTAAGCCCTTATGAATACTTTTGTTCGTTTTTTGATAATGATATGGTAGACATGTTGCGCTATCAATCAAATCTGTATTCTACCCAGAAGAAAGGCACCTGTGCGAACATCACCTAGGAAGAAATTAGGAAGTATCTTTCCATATTGTTGATTTCAGGGACAGTCAGAGTACCTCATTTCCGGGTGTTTTGGCAGCGCGGCACAAGATTTGCGCCTGTGGCGGTCCTCATTCGAGGAATCGCTTCGAGGCCATACATCAATGCCTACACATGAATGACAATTTGCAGGCAGTACCACGGGACTCCGAGGGCCACGACCGCCTTTTCAAGGTGCGCCCACTTGTAGACCGACTGAAGAAGAACATGAAGGCTGTGGCTCCAGAGGAGCGGCAAACTATTGACGAACAAATTATTCCATTCAAGGGGAGGTCACCCCTAAAGCAGTACGTGAAATCCAAGCCTCACAAGTGGGGTTACAAAGTTTTCACGAGGGCAGATTCTTCCGGCATTATGCACGAATTCATTCATCATATGCAACGTCTTTTCCTGGTACAGGTCCTGCTGCTGTCAAGTGCGCATGCACCTTCGCAGACTATCGCCAAGCTTCATCAAGTCTCAACAGAAGAATTGGTCATCAAAGATAACACATCGGGCAGCACCGTCGCCGTGGGGACGCCACAGGTGCATGGATATCGGACGTTGTCGACCGTGACGTCATCGACCCTTGGGCCTATAAATTCGGCGCCACACCCGTCCGTCTTCAGTGGGTGCGGCGAAAGCGCTGCAAGCAACGTGCTCAATATGCAACGTCTTTTCCTGGTACAGGTTAGTTATGTTTGCACCATACGATCTGACGATCGGTTTCTTGTTCTCTTGCCGTACCCACGCACATGTCTGAACTGTGCCTATAGCTGCTATTGTTCATGTATGCTGCTAATTTGTGGAGATATAGAGATGAATCCAGGTCCAACAGTTGATGAAATGTTTCAGACACTCATTGAGGGGCAGAAAGACATTAGGCTTCGTTTAGAGGCTACAGAAAGAGCACTGGGCAACTTTGGTGATCGCTTAAGTAACATAGAGGCAAACGTAAAAGAGCTGCGGATGAAAACAGATAAAATTGAAAACATAAGCACAGTTTTGAATGGTGTGCAGGATGCACTTGCACGGCATCAAGCCAGGCTTGAAGATCTAGAAGATAGAAGTCGGAGGTCAAATTTGATTGTTTTTGGCGTACAGGAAGATCCTATTGAATCAGAGTCGGATTTGCGCAGGAAAGTTATAGAAGATGTTTTCTCCGCTAAATTGGGAGTGCAGTGTTCATCTGTAGCTCGAATTCATAGAATGGGGAAAAGTTCTTCTAATCGCCCTGTCATAATGTACTTTCAGGACTATAGGGAAAAGCAAGCAGCTGGAGCAATGTCTCTAAACTAAAAGGAGAAAACATTAGAATCGATAAAGACTACTGCGCGGAAACGTTGTGCAAACGCAAGCATCTTTGGCAAAGTGCAAAACTTGAAAAAAAAGGCTGGAAGTAAGGTTTCCTTGATTTATGACAAGTTGAAGGTTGATGGGCGGTTCTATAAATGGGATGGTGTTCTGAACTCTAGGAGATTGATAGAACGCAACACCACATCTTTATCTGAAAGTTAATGGCCAGATACGTCCGATGTGCGGTTAGTTTCTCTCAATGCTAGAAGCATTGTAAACAAAACGGAAAAACTGGAAGAATGTTTGCTCTCTTTGGATCCGCACGTGTGCATCATAACTGAAACCTGGCTACATGAGCAAATCAGTGACGATGACATCGTCCCACCAGGTTATCGGTTATATCGGCGGGACCGAGGATCTAGAGGGGGTGGTGTTGCTGTTGTTGTTAAATCCTGTGTCGATGTTGACGTCAAAAGCCAGATTGCTGAGCATGAAAGCCTTTTTTTAAAAATCAAAGTGAAGGAAACAGTGTTTCATTTGTGTGCGGTTTATCGTGCCCCAGATGCTGATGAAAGCTTCTTGAGTAAATTGTATGATCGATTGTTGTTGTTACGAAACAAGAATGTGATTGTAACGGGTGACTTTAATTTGCCTTCACTAAATTGGAACAATCTGTCTTTTGGATTATCGCAAACGAGCGATATTATCCTTGATGTTATGCTTGCTCTTGGTCTTGATCAAATAATCACTGAATGTACTCGCGAAACATCAATTCTTGACCTGCTGTTCATTAGCGAAAGATTTAAAGAAGGAACGGTTACAATTGAACCCGGTATATCTGACCATAAGTTAATTTTTTTTCCTGGAAAGTTGAAAAATCAAGAACACACGCGCTCGATATTGCTACAGTTAAGGAATTTAGTCGAGCTGACGATGTGGCGATTATTGACTATATTGAAGAAAATCTTGTGATTACATGTGATGTGGAAAGCTCTTGGCAACGGTTTGCTAATGTGCTTAGGCATTGTATTAAAGATTACGTTCCAGACAGAAAAACATTTAAAAAGCGGAAACATCCATGGATTACTCGTGAAATTATACACATTAAGCGTAGACTTAAGAGGCATCGTAAAAAGCATGGGACGTCAACGCCGCTGTTTAAAGACATCAAACATGACCTGTTATCAAAAGTGAGCAGCGCCAGGACTAAATATTTTTCGCACACTTTAGCAGAGTTTCTAAAGTCTGATCCGCAGAAATTTTGGCGGCACTTGAGAAGACCCAAAGATGCACTTACCAAAATAAAAGTTAGAGACAAGACTATCACGGACGCTGCCGAAATAGCTGAGAATTTTAACCAGTATTTCTACGAGGTGTTTTCAGAATTAGATGAACTGGGGCCACGACGCTGCCACAATGTCTCGTCGCTCATCATCTGTATTTCTACAGGTTTTGCTGCTGCCACTCCTGGGACAGCTGTTGTCGCTGCCCGCAGTACAGCTAGCTGATACCCGTGACGAAGAACCGTGCGTGCGCAAATTCCGTGGCCTGGATGAACCGCCAATCTGCTGCGACTTATCTTCGAGTCTGCTGCTCCGACCGCCGCCGTTTCTGGACACGTTCACTTTGCTCGTCGGGCAACGTGGGACGATACTACCTACTCCGCCCCTTGAAAAGCGCGCACGCTTGGACGACGCTCTGGGCCACGACGCTGCCACAATGTCTCGTCGCTCATCATCTGTATTTCTACAGGTTAGTTATCTCCAAACTCGGTGTTACCGATGCAATGATGTTTGCCTTTTGGCAGTGTCGTGGCCGCCCAGCCCTTTCAAGCGTGCTTGCTCTGCTATTGTTTGTGTTCTGCGCTTGTTGCTTCTCAGTGGGGACGTAGAAGTAAACCCAGGGCCCATGACAAAGCCGCAGGAAGAGAAATTAGACACCGTGGCAGAAACCGTATTACGACTTGAAGCGAGCAACGCCACTCTTATTGAAGCGGTAACAAAAGTGCTAAACATTCATGCGACACTGAAAACAGACCTTGAAAATCTAACCAAACGTGTTCAAGAACTTGAAACAAAACTTGAATTGGCTTCATCTGTTAGTACTTCTGCAAATCACGAAAGTGGGTTATCTAACATCGTCAATAAAATTGATGACTTAGAAAACCGGTCGCGCCGTTCAAATGTTCTGTTTTATGGTATCGCCGATAGTGACTCGTCTGAAAGTTGGGAGACGTCAGAGCAACTTGTCAACGACTTCTGCCTCGATAAGCTTGGAGTCACTGTTACTTCCGTTGCTAGGGCGCATCGTGTGGGCCGTTTCTCGACCGAGAAGGCACGGCCAATTATAGCGAAGTTTATCAACGATAAAGAAATTGAAGCCATTCTAAGTAACGGCCGCAAGCTAAAGGAAACAAATTTTAGCATCGGACGTGATTATTCGCTTGCTGTCCGTAACAAACGTCGACAGCTGCTGCAGTTCTCGAAAACGATTAAAAAAGATGGTGACCGCGTGCGTTTGGCTTTCGATAAATTGCATATCAATAAGGACACGTATCTGTGGGATGTCGCCAGTGGCCGAGCGGTGCCAGTTAGTCTTTCCACGACCGACTGACCGGTTCCAACGGCCACCTCATCTTTTCCAGCGTCTTCATGCTCGTTGAACACTCGTCTTAATTCAGAGAATAGCAGTAGTTTCCTTTTCACTAATATCCGAAGTGTACTTTCAAAATCTGTTGCCCTTTCTTCCCTCGTCGATTCAACGTGCGCTTCACTTCTGATATTAACTGAAACTTGGTTGGACGATACTATTCCGGATGCTAACATTCTTCTCAGTGAATCCGAATTTTGCTTTTTTCGTTGTGATAGAAAAAATAGAAAAGGGGGTGGCGTCCTTATTGCTACAAAGAAACAAATATCTGCTGTCCCGATCACTGTCACTACTTTTCTTGAATGTGTTTGGATACGATGCGAAATTGGTATTGCTGATGTTGTTATTGCTGCCTTCTACCGACCGCCAGATATGACTGCCACATTTTCAGGTGAATTTCATAGAATATTGAGTGACTTATACGTGCGTTTTCCTAACTCCATTTTCCTTGTATTTGGTGATTTTAACTTCCCAAACATTGATTGGCCTAATCTTACGGTTAACCCCAGTGACCAGGAAGCCCACATGTTCCTTCATACTTGCTTAGATTTTTCGCTTGTTCAACTTATCACTGATCCTACCCGCCGCTCCGCCACAACGGCAAATATTCTTGATCTCGTCCTAACAAATAACCCTGAGGTTTGTTTCGATATCTTGCATTTACAAGGCCTATCCGATCATGAAATCATCACCGGGTACATCACTCGTCCATTTGGTAGAAAGAAAACATCCACTAAGCGAATTCATTGCTACAACCGCGCTAATTTCGATGGGATTAACTCTGCACTGCAATCATTTTCGGAGGACTTCCTAGCTCACTGTTCATCTCGCTCTGTCGAAACAAATTGGAAATCACTTAAAGACACATTAACTAATCTTGTTGACAAGTTTGTGCCGGTCATCACCATCAGATATCATAAAAATGCACCATGGTTCACAAATCGCCTTCGTCGTCTTAATAATAAGAAAAAACGCTTGTACCGCCAAGCAGTCAAAACAGGTCTTCCATCATCATGGACAAAGTACAGGCATTGCGATCATGAATATCAGTCACTGCTTAATACAACTCATCATTTCTTCAGTCACGACCTGTCCACCATGTTAACTAATAACTGTCATAGATTTTGGCGCGTCATCAATCCGAGATCCCACCCCGAAATCGTACTAACTAATCCTGACGGTGATCCTGTAACTGAAACTGAGTGTGCACAGCTTCTTAACGACGCATTCGTCTCAGTGTTCACCCATGAAGATACCACTTCCTCGCCCATGTTACAGTCATCTTCCGTCACTTCCATGCCAGAAATTATCATTAATGAATCAGGAATTCTAGCCCTTTTGAATAACCTCAAAGTTACTACTAGCTCTGATCACCTTGGATTTAATAACAAAATACTAAAGAATGCCTCTCTAAACCTCTATCAAGTATTGACATCACTTTTTTCACAATCATTATCATCTGGTACAATTCCTGACGACTGGCGTACAGCGAAAGTAATACCCATTTTCAAATCCGGAGACCGCACCATTCCACTTAACTATCGCCCTATCTCATTAACCAGCAACATCTGTAAACTCCTGGAACACATAATTCATACTCAAGTAATTAATTATCTAGAGGAGCACGATATCATTTTCAAATACCAGCACGGTTTTCGCAGGGGTTATTCATGCGACACACAACTCACTGGATTTACTAACGACATATTTTCCGCAGTAGACGCTGGCTTACAGGTTGACGCAGTATTTTTAGACTATTCTAAAGCTTTTGATCGCGTTCCCCATCACAGGCTCCTAACCAAATTGACAAACTTAAATCTCCATCCCAGCGTTATTTCATGGATAAAACAATTCCTCGATAACAGAAAACAATTCACCTCTGTCAACGGCTTTAACTCGTCTTCTGTCCCCGTAACATCTGGAGTCCCCCAGGGAAGTGTACTTGGCCCTCTGCTCTTTTTAATTTTTATTAACGATCTACCCAAGTGTGTATCGTCTCAAATTAGGTTATTCGCGGATGATTGTGTAATATATCGTAATATTACTAATGAAACCGACCGCCAATCACTTCAAACTGATCTTGACGCTGTAACGGCTTGGTGTTCTTCCTGGCTAATGTCTCTAAATGCATCTAAAACAAAGTTAATGTCGTTTACTAACCGTTCCACTCGAATTGCTACAACATACTTCCTCAATAACGATAAAGTTGAACTTACAACAACTTACAAGTACCTAGGAGTTCACTTTCAGTCTGACCTAACTTGGCATTACCATATTAACACAATCTTAGCATCAGCAAATCGCGCACTCGGCCTTCTTAGGCGTAATCTCAAACACGCGCCTTCACACTTAAAAAAACTTGCTTACATCACGCTAATCCGCCCGAAAGTTGAGTATGCGTCTGCCATATGGGACCCTCATCAAGCTTACATCATAAACAACCTTGAATCCCTGCAAAACCGTGCTGTTCGCTTCATCTTTTCAGATTATTCACGCTTCACCAGTGTCACAGCATTAAAACAACGTGCCGAGTTGGAACCGCTATCATGTCGACGCCATTTCGCTCGCCTAACCTTGCTTCACAAACTGTATCACCATCCCACCCTCCACGACGACTTCTTTTTGCCACACCCTGCAGTCTTTCCTCGCCGCGACCACGTTAACAAAATAAAACGCGTCACATGCCGTTCATTGCTCTACTCGAAATCATTCATTCCTCGCACTATAATAGATTGGAATAACTTGCCATCACACATAGCTACTGAGGTTAACCCACAATCGTTTCAGCATTCGTTAAAACAAACCATGGACTAACAGATTTGGTATTTTTGTTGTATTATGTGCATTTACTGAGTATTTTCTTCTGCGTTGTTTGTTGTTGTTATTTGTGTACATTACTAGTTTTTAATTAATTATTACGTGTATTTTGTTTCTAACGCCTGTGCCATATTTTTATGCTTGTATCGCCCCCCCCCCCTATGTAATACCCTCGCACGAGGGCCCTTAGGGGTATTGTAAATAAATAAATAAATATGAAATAAAAGCAGCGGCTGCACCAGAGGAGGGCATTGAAGTGACTCGTGAGGGTGTCCTGGCGATGCTCTTGAAACTGGACACTAAAAAATCCGCTGGACCCGATGGTCTTCCGAATGCATTTTTGAGGCGATACGCAGAACAAATATCAGGTTGCCTAGCAGACATTTTTAAACTATCATTAGCATGCGGAAAACTTCCTTCAGATTGGAAAATAGCACGTGTGGTTCCTGTGTATAAAAAAGGTGATCGACTGTCAGTTTCAAATTATCGGCCTGTTTCCATAACATGCAGTTGCTGTAAGATGTTGGAGCACATTGTTGCCGGCTACCTGCGAAAGTTCCTGAGCGATCATAATCTTCTGTCTGATTGTCAACACGGGTTTAGGCAGGGTTTATCTACAGTTACTCAGACTGTTCTGGCTGTGCACAACTTTGCGCGGGTGCTTGATATGTCCGGGCAAACGGACGTGGTTTTCTTTGATTTTAGCAAGGCCTTTGATAAGGTGCCACATGGTAAACTTCTCTATAAGATGGAATGTATGGGTGTGCCTTTTTTTATCATTCGGTGGGTTCAAGCATACCTTACAGACAGACGGCAATATGTAGAAATTAATAAGACCGCTTCAAGTGTTGTTAATGTTCAATCAGGAGTCCCCGAAGGAAGTGTGCTTGGGCCATTGTTGTTTTTAATATATGTTAATGATTTAGTTGCGGTCGTACCTGAAGATGTTTCTGTTAAGTTATTCGCAGACGACAGTGTTGTGTTTAAACAAATTTCGTCCGAATATGACCACAGCTCTACAAAAAGCAGTTTTTGCCATTGAAAAATGGTCTTAAATGGGATATGGAACTTAATATTGAAAAAACTGTCGTCTTACGTATAACTAGAAAAAAGTCTCCAAGTTTGCTGCCCTACCTTATTCGCGGTAATAGGATTTTGTAAGTTGAGCAATCTAAATATTTAGGTAGAAATTAATGAGACAGTAAGTTAAAATGGTCGTCACACATTACTAATATTTCTACAGCCGCATTGAGAAAGCTATGGGTTTTACGTAGAAAGCTAAAAACTGCCCCAGCACACATGAAAAAATTGGCTTACGAAACTTGTGTGCGGTCTTTACTCGAATATGCCTCACTCGTTTGGGACCCGTACACGAAAAAGGACATAATGGTCCTTGAAAAAGTCAATAGGAAAGCGGTTAGGCTTATATACGGAAAATACAAAACGGAAGACTCTCCATCGCAGTTAATGATGTCAAATAAAATTCCTACGCTAGAAGTCCGCCGAAAGATTAATAGATTGGTATTCTTGTTTAATAGTTTAACAGGTAAAAATAAATTCAAGCTACCGGAGTGCATTAAGCGTCCTCTAGTGAGGACTCGGAACGTTCATGAACATTCACTTACTCCCCTTTTCGCCAAAACTAACAGTTTTAAATACAGTTTTTTCCCTAGAACAGTGCAAGATTGGAATTCGCTACCGGAATCTGTTTTTTCCTCGCAAAATTTTTCTGATGCGTTAAATCGTCTATTTACCTGCTAATATTGATTATATGTATGTTTTGTATACGTGTGCTGCTGATATTGTATAAGTTTATTGTTTGGTTTATTCTTTTGGTATCCGTGCGCTGCTAACTTTGTATAAATTTATTCTTTTGGTTTTATTCGTTTGGTCTCCGTGTGCTGGTAATATTGAATAACTTTATTCTTTTGGTTATGTATCATTATATGTTCACTCCTGCTTGGGCCAAGCAGTGGCCTGCAGTATTATGAAATAAATAAATAAATAAATAAAGGCACTGCGCACGACCATAAGTTCGGCATCTCTGGCGATATAGTCATTGATCTGGTGAAAGATCTTCCAGAGCACAAAAGCCATAAGTTATTTTTTGATAACTGGTTTACCAGCCTGCGCCTTGTGGAGGCACTGAGGTGCAAAGGATTCTTGTGTGCTGGCACCGTCAAGGCCGACAGGACAGAGAAGTGCCTGCTGGCTGCTGATGCAGCTCTAAAGGCGCAAGGAAGAGGCTCCGTGGATTTTCGCTTGGATGAGGAGTCTAATATTGGAATCATCAAATGGTTCGATAACAGCTCCGTCCACCTTGTGTCCACCTATGCTGGCGTCCAACCAACCGACATATGTAAGTGTTGGAACAGCAAGGAAAAGCACATCGTCGATGTTCCACGCCCTTTTGCCATAAGGGAGTATAATGCCTTCATGGGAGGTGTTGATCTCGCTGACATGCTCATTGAGCTGTATCGCACGGACCACAAATCCAAAAGATGGTACATGCGGATATTTTTTTGGATGATTGATGTTTCAGTTGTCAATGGGTGGCTGCTGTACAAACATCACTGCGCTCAGCTGTCCGTCCAAAGGAAGTTGTCACTCCTGACCTTTCGAGCTCAAATTGCCCAGACCCTCGCACTCGTGAAGTCAAAGCCATTGAAAAGAAGATCAGGTGCCGCTACTGAGCTTGGAATTGTGCCTGCAAAACAGATGATCCAATATCCGGTGACACCAAAGCCCACAGTGGACGTGAGGTATGATGGCATAAATCACTGGCCTCAGTACGGTGAAAAGAAGAACCGGTGTAAGTACTGCAAATCCGGCTACACTTTTCTATACTGCGCAAAGTGTAACATGCACCTATGTCTCCTTCCAAGCCGCAACTGTTTCAAGGCATTCCATGTGAAGTAGGACCACAGATGCCCAATGTTGCTCTGGAGCAGCACCTCTTCATGCAGCCATGAATAAACATAATTTTTTTCTGACAGCAAAATTCGCATATTTTGTCCGTCCTATATGCATGCCAAAGTTTCTGTGATGCTCCTTGATGAAATAAAGTTTTGGGCATCAAAGGGTTAAACTCTACTTTTCCTTCACTGTCCTTAAACCGCAATGCTTTGAATAAATCAGCCCCGCTGCTTTCCACTGTAGGGTGAAGCCCTTTACAGAAAAGTATCAAGTGTTCAGCCGTTTCCTCCTCCTCTCCGCACGCAATGCACAAGTGTCTATCTCGTGGTACCTGACTGTTTATGTCTTAGTCCGCAAAGCTACCGTCCTAGCCTCAAAAAACAGGGAGCTGCCCCTACAATTATCATAGATATTTTCTTCGGCAATTTCCTGCTTAAAGATTCTGTATGTTCGCAGTGCCGATTTCGTCGACATCCCTGTTGCCCACTGAGCTTTCTCTGTTTCTTTAACCGTTTTATGAACCGATAATTTCTGATTTGCCCCTCCCCCCAACTTCTGTCTAGGTATTTGTCAATTTTCTAGTTCGCTATCTCCATTTCGTGTCAACATTCCTTATGTACAGGTATCTGAAATCTTTCCTAGCCCACTGTATTGCACCCATTTTTCTCAATCGCTCCTCAAATGCTATCTTACTGCTAGCCTCTCTGCTTTCGAACCACGCCCATCCCATATCACCCTGTACCTCCTGATTTGGTGTATTGCCATGTGCTCCCAAAGCTAGCCTCCCTACGCCACGTTGTTTAATTTCTAACCGTGCCTGTACATCTGGTCTCATGCAAAGGACAGCTTTGCCGAAAGTCAGGCTAGGAACCATCGCCCCTCTGCAGGTCCCTTTTACCACTTCATACATATATAGTAATTCCACAGTGACCTATTTTCCCTCACAACTGCATTCCTTCTAGCTTTATTCGTTACATATTTTTCATGCTCTGTCAGATACTCAGCCCCGTTATTTTTCCACACCCTAAGAACTTGTACTCATCCACTACTCCTAGCGTTAACTCCTGTATTCTATGCTCGCCGCCTTCATCATTACATATCATGACTGCAGATTTTTCCTTACTGAACATGAAACGTATTCTACCTCCCTCTGTACCACAAAAGTCTATCAACTTCTGCAAATCTTCCTTGTCAGCCATTAGCACTATATCATCCGTGTACATTAGTCCCGAGAATGACTGTTTAATCAATCCTCCTTGCTTAAAAAAAGAAAGGTTGAAGCCTAGTCCGCTCCTCTCTAGTTTAGTCTCTAAGCCTTGCAGATGCAACATGAACGACAAAGGAGACAGAGGACATGCTTGCCCAAGCCCCCGCTGTATCTGTATAGGTCTTGATACATTCTTTCCCATTTTATAAGCACTCTGTTGCCTTTATATATATATATATATATATATATATATATATATATATATATAAAGAGAAGTGGGCACTTCTACAAAGACACTTTTATTTATCAACGTTTCGACCGCGGTGCGGTCTTCTTCAGGACTGTTGAAGTATACGCTTCATTTAAGGAAACATGTTTCCTTAAAAGAAGCGTATACTTCGATGTATATTGTTTTAAGCAGTCAAGTAGCTCATGTTTTCGCAACTTCTATATATAGTACAAGATTTCCCCCGGCCTGGTGCTCGGCTCTTCTGGGTGAGATGCTTGGGAAAAGGGTCTTGTCCACAGTTGCTCTGATAGATCAGCGATAAGTTCCGCCGTCAACAGCGTTAAATCCGCCATCCGCCTCGTGCGGTAGAAGCCCATTTGTATATATATATATATATATATATATATATATATATATATATATATATATATATATATATATATATATATATATATATATATATATATATATTGTAAAAGATTAATTACTCCATCTTCCGTATCCAATCTGCCCAGTATGCCCCACAAACCCTCTTGAATAACCTTGTCGTAGTCTCCCCTGATATCAAGAAATGCTAGCCATAGGGGCCTGTGTTCCTCTTCAGCAATCTCTATACACTGCGTCAATGAAAACAGATTGTCCTGCAACCTCCTTTGTTTTCGGAACCAATTTTGTAGCTCCCTTAGCACCCCCTCGTTTTCCACCCAAGCTTGCAGTCTGTCCTTTATAATGTGCATCAACACCCTGTAAACCACATATGTCACTGCTATGGGACGGCAGTGGCTTATGTCAGCTTTCTCCCCCTTTCCCTTATATATCATGTTCATTCTACTTAATCGCCGTTCATCGTGGGCTTTGCATTCCACTATCATTTTGTTCACTCCCTGTATTAATGTTTGCTACGATTTGGTCCTAGCTGCTTTATTAACATAATCGGAATACCATCTGGTCCTTAATACAACATTTTGGGCGAGTTGGTTACCTACATTCATTATTACAGCGCAAAGACGGCACAGAACAAGAAGGGGACACAACAGCGCTGACTGTCAACTAAGTTTTATTCGAGACCAGTAGGGTTTTTTATACCACCTGGTGATCAAACAGGAAAAACAACATACAAGAATAGCTGTAGGCATGCGCAAGGGTACAAGAACGGCGGTTATCCGGCACGTGTTAGATTTCACATTCTAGATATTTCATCTCTTTCTGGGACAATGCCACGGATGGTGCGCTTATGCACTCGTCCTGCAGTCTTATAATCATAGCAGCTTCTATTATTTCTCTTGTTAGTGTGTCTCGGTGTTTCCCTATGACACTGCATTGCCTGTACATCGGTTCACATTTATCCTCGCTGTCATCTTCTGCGCTGCAGTCCCTGCAATGTTTGGCTACGTGGCCTGAAGTAGCCACACGTGCGACATTGTCACTGTGCTCTTTTAGCCTTTTGTTGAGACAGCGGCCAGTCTGCCCGATATATTTTTCCCCACAGGACATGGGCAGTGAATACACCACACCTTCTTTACAAGGGACAAAATGATCCCCGTGCTTAACTTTACACCTGCGCGTTTCGTTAGTCGTGCAGTTAACTTTTTTGCACAAGCTGGAAAGCTTTTCCGGCGCTGAAAATACTACGTCAATGCCTGCCCTACTTCCAATTTTTCGGAGGTTGTGCGACACCTGATGGAGATAAGGCAAAACAACAACCTTTCTTCTTTCCCTTTGCCTAACCGGTTCGCTAGTGTGGCGAGACCTGAGACCTCGCCACACTAGCGAACCGGTTAGGCAAAGGGAAAGAAGAAAGGTTGTTGTTTTGCCTTATCTCCATCAGGTGTCGCACAACCTCCGAAAAATTGGAAGTAGGGCAGGCATTGACGTAGTATTTTCAGCGCCGGAAAAGCTTTCCAGCTTGTGCAAAAAAGTTAACTGCACGACTAACGAAACGCGCAGGTGTAAAGTTAAGCACGGGGATCATTTTGTCCCTTGTAAAGAAGGTGTGGTGTATTCACTGCCCATGTCCTGTGGGGAAAAATATATCAGGCAGACTGGCCGCTGTCTCAACAAAAGGCTAAAAGAGCACAGTGACAATGTCGCACGTGTGGCTACTTCAGGCCACGTAGCCAAACATTGCAGGGACTGCAGCGCAGAAGATGACAGCGAGGATAAATGTGAACCGATGTACAGGCAATGCAGTGTCACAGGGAAACACCGAGACACACTAACAAGAGAAATAATAGAAGCTGCTATGATTATAAGACTGCAGGACGAGTGCATAAGCGCACCATCCGTGGCATTGTCCCAGAAAGAGATGAAATATCTAGAATGTGAAATCTAACACGTGCCGGATAACCGCCGTTCTTGTACCCTTGCGCATGCCTACAGCTATTCTTGTATGTTTTTTTTCCTGTTTGATCACCAGGTGGTATAAAAAACCCTACTGGTCTCGAATAAAACTTAGTTGACAGTCAGCGCTGTTGTGTCCCCTTCTTGTTCTGTGCCGTCTTTGCGCTGTAATAATGCATCTGGCCCTGTTGACGCGCCACTGGGAACCTTCTTCTCTGCCCCTTCCCACTCTCTTAGCGCAAGCGAAGCAATTGCAGTAACCGGTCTATCCTGCTTCGATAAATTATTTCCCACATTTCTTTCTTCAAATTTTTCATTCATCCTTGTTCGTATGTGTTTCTCTGCTTCATCTCCATTTAGCCGAACACCCTGATCTGTAACAATAAATCTTTGTTTATGGTTTATGGGGATTTAACGTCCCAAAGCGACTCAGGCTATAAGGGATGCCATAGTGAAGGGCTCCGGAAATTTCGACTATCTGAGGTTCTTTACCGGGCACTGACATCGCACAGTACACGGGCCTAAAGAATTTCGCCTCCATCGAATCTCGACGTTTTTTTTTGTTGACCGCGCTTAAAAAAACACGGACAGAACACATAGAAGACGAGGTCACAGGCGCTTCTGTTCGTATCTTTTAAGCGCTGTCAACAAAAGGATGAATCACCACCAACTAGCCCGACAACTTGCCGGAATCTCGACCGCAGCGGCCGGGATCAAACCCGCGTCTTTTGGGTCAGCACCCGAGCGTCATAACCACTGAGCCACCGTGGCGGCTAATAAATCTTTGCTCTAGGCTAGTGTTATTACATTAAGGCTGCGAAATGGTTGAGTTGGTATTGATTCATATTTGAACAGCGCAATAAAACAACGGGGCACAACGAAGAAAGGACACCACAGCGCTTGTTGTGTCCATTCTTCTTTGTGTCCCGTTGTTTTATTGCGCTGTTCAAATATGAATTAGCGCTATTACTCACAAGGCTAGAAACTTGGGCGAGTCGGTAACGATGATCCATGGTATGAGTGTAGCGCAAAACGGGACAAGAGACAAAGAATGACGCACACGCCACAGGCACTAACTTCCGACTGGCAGAAACCTAGGCGACCAAGGCGAACGTGATCCGTAAGGGGAAACAGGCGCATGCGCCCGGAAAATATAATGAAAATCAGGTGAACGAGGAACTACGGACATGCACGCCTCAGTGATTCGTTAAGAAGGTCAGCTCTCTTTTGGACAGGGAGATAGACGGCTTGCTGACACATTTATCTTTCAAGGCAGCGATATGCGCTGCTTCAATAATTTCACGTGTTAACTGATCCCGGTGTCTGGCAACGATCGAACAGTTATCCAAAAATGGCACACAACCACACTCCTTACAGTGCAAAACCAGACTACTGGCAGTAAAGGTTTCCAAGCTGTTTTTGTGTTCCCGAAGTCTCTCATTCAAGCAGCGACCAGACTGACCAACATACCGCTTCCCACAGGAGAGTGGGATGTCATCATAAACAATGCCTTCAGTACATTTCGTAATTTTTTCCTGTTATTAATGGTGACTGCAGCTTTTGGAGACGTTTACCGGCGGGCAAGGTTTCTTGAATAGCGCACTTAGTTTTTCAGGGGCTGAAAAACGACGTGAACAGTGTCCCAATTTTGTCCCAATTTTCTTGGGACTTGGGGACAGGCAATGATTGTGGGGATTGACGGCAATTTTGCCGTTCTTTCTTTCTGAAGGCACGGACGGTAGTTTATCTTCCTGGCGCTTCTTCTTCAGTATGCATTCAGCGACAGAAACACAAATATCAGCTGGGTAGCCTGATTCATGGAATCTTGCGAGTTGTTCGTGAAGGGTCTGACAGATCACGTGGGGGGCTTGATTTTTCAGAGCATTCTTCAAGCATAAATTAATAATCCCTCTCTTTACGAGTTAAGAATGGGCAGATGTGTAGGGGAGTAGAGGTTGGTTAGCGCGAGGTGAGTAGCTCCATAACACGTGGTTGTCCAGGAATTTAAAAAGGTTGTCAAGAAAGCGAATCTCGTTGGCAGTTGGCATTTTTTTAGCCAATAGAAGCGGCGAAATCACTCTTGTACATTAGCTAAAATACCGGATGCAACCTGCTCTAAGCGGGATGGCGTGCACTCAACCACAAAAAAGAAATCGTCAACAAAACGAAACACTCTGACCACAAGTGGGCTGGTAAGCCTCCCTTGGGGGCTCCTATCAAGATGTGCCAGATACAGGTAACGCGAGCGCTCTCACGCTTTTTAAGCGACACGTACCTTGCCTCGCGTTTGTGATGTTAGAAAGTGTGCCCCTTTTCTCTTTTATTTTATTTTTATGTATTTTTTCATTAGCCTCCTTCCATCATCAACCTTCTCATGACCCTCTTTTCTCTCCTCTTCCCGTTCCCCAGTGCAGACTAGCAGGCCAGATATCTTTCAGGCCAACCTCTCTGCCTTTCAAGACAACCCTCTCTCTCTCTCTCTTGTGCCAGATACAGGTCACTAAGTACAGAGGTCAGACAAGACCCAATGCATACTTCCTGTTTCTGAATGTGTGCAGCGCCTTGATAATTTATGAGTGGAGCGGAGATAAAAGTGTAACAATTCTAAAAAAAACTGCTGACGGACAAACCGGATTCATTCTGAAATGACACAGCGCCGAAATGATGGATGGAATCTTCGACTATGGTGAGCAGGTTATGATGGGGAAAGGAGTAATAAAGATCTTTCACATCAATTGAGAAACCAAGAAGGCTCTTGTCAGAAAGCGAATTTACAGCATTTAACACTTCCTCTGAACTACTTACTAGAAATGGGTCATTCAGCGTCAACATAATTAATTTTTCTTTTAGAAACACAGCGATTGACTTCTGCCAAGAGTCCTGTCCAGAAATGATTACCCTTAAGGGTACACCAGCCTTATGCGTTTTTGCACTGAAAAACCCTTCTAGGAAGAGGCGCTTACAATTTTCAATGCCACTATTTTCTCTTTCGAGATTGAGCTTGAGACAAAGGTTTTTAGCTTGGGCCTTAAGTTTGGGAAGTGAAACATTTCTTCCACATTTAAACACTTCTCAGGAAAAACAGTCAAAAGACGGAACACAGCGAAGAAACGAGGCACACACACGACCATTGGACTCAAAACTGTGCTTTATCGAAGGAAACGGTCTCACAGGTAAAGGTGCCAAAGCATGCGCAGCTCAGTGATAAAAAATCCACATTCTAAAGATAAGCCGTGCTCTAGCGCCGTTGCGAAAGGAAGCTTAGTTCCTTGTGCATAAGGGAGATTGCTGATGCAGTCATCCTTTTGCACACTAATGAGGAGCGCTTCGAGAATTTCGCGCTCGACTTTTCACTTGCCTCTGCCAACAATACTGACATTAGAAAACAGCGGGTAGAAGCCGCATTCCGGGCAATGCCGGGGCAAATTAGCGCCGTCAGTAAGAAACAGTCTCTCATTAATACACCGGCCTGTTCGGCAAATGTACACTTTTTCGGAGGTCAGAAGTCCAAACGTGGAGCAGGGTCAAAAATTGCTGAAACTCAACAAAAGGCCCCTAGGCCTGAGGTCGTGCCGTATATCCACAAAATTTCGCACAACCTCAAAAAAGTTGCAAGCAGACACGGTGTACCTGTCGTGTTCTCGGCTCCCAACAAATTGGGAAAGCTCTGCCCACGAATTTGTGACGCAAAAAAACGTGGGTGTCTGAAGAAGCACCAGAAACCGTTCGTTCGGTGTCCACTGGAGTGGTTTACTCCATTCCTATGTCTTGTGGAAAGTTTTATGTCGGCCAAACTGGACGTTGTCTGAATGACCGTCTGGGGGAACACGCCCTAAATTTAGAAAACCGAGAGGACAAATACGTGCATTTGGTTGCGCACGTTAGTAACTGCGAAGAATGTGTGGCCCGGTTTGAAGAGACGAAGGTTCTTGGCAAGAGTAGAGATAAGACGGCACGGATTAGCCTAGAAGCCTATCATATAAAGAAACTTGGTGGTGAGTGCATCAGCGAACCTTCTTTATCTCTGTTCGCGGCTGAGATCGCCTTTTTTAAAGCGGCTGACTGTTAATTTTCACAAATGTTTCTTTTCATGTCTTACGCATGTCTGCCCGCGCATGCGTTCTTTTTAGTGGCTTTTTGGCACCTTGTTTTGTTATCTCATTCTTTCCTTCTTTTTTTCTTTTTTCATGGTATATCACCCCACCCTTCGGCTTTTATAAGGTGTGGCCTTCCGCCAATAAAGCCAGTTGACAGTTTGCGCTTGTGTGTGTGTGTCGCCTTTCTCGTGTGTCGTTTTATTTGCGCAAAAGAACATTTCTAGACCAAGATGAACAACCAACTCGCCCAACAGGAAGTTTTAATGAAATTCAGTTGGATTATGGCATGACGCTCTTTTTGGTTGAACCTGTCAACAATAGTGGACGAACAAAACATGCATGCATGTGCAGTGCACTACGGCATCACTTTGATTGAAAACTTATGCCATGTCCCAAGACGCTCAAAGCAATACCAAATAGCCTATGCCAAAATTTGTGCCAAGGAGCCGGGGCATGTTAATTATTGAAGGTGCACCCGCATTACGCTCGTTCGGTCGAAAACCCGTCGACGGCGTAGGAATATAGTCGGCACCGTTTGTCGTAAAAATGATGCGTAAAAAAATCGCATCATGCTAATCTGTAGTTCTAGTGATTGATGCTTGATTTTTGCGTGTGATAAGCGATGAGGAGTTAATTTTTTTTTTCAAGTAATTTATTAATTAAATAAATAAAAAAGAAGCAAGAATGGGTTCAATTTTGTGAAAATGCTCGGAATAAAAAAGCTAGTGCTTGATTACTGTAATTAAGATGATTTAGAGTATGTAATTGATCAATCAATTAAGTGGAACTATTGGAAAATAATTAGAGATCACTGCGGCTACCCGCATTGGAAGAATGCGAAAGCATTTACGCCTCCTCGACCCAGGTCGCCTTTCAGACTTTCCGCCATGGTTGTTTTCTCGTTCACTTGATTGGTCGGTGATCGATTAACTTTGATTATACCCTCGTTTCATCCGGGCAACCATTTCGAGCTTTCAAATTTTCCGACACGCTTCGTTCCCGCCCGCTCACTACATACCTGTCCATTACCTTTTGCTTCTCATTAATTGCCTAATTGCCTCTAATTTATCTTTTTTCTATCTTCTGGTTACGTATCCATCACTTTTCACTGATCAATTAATTGCCCATTTCGAGTTGTCAAACTTGTCGCCACGCTTTGGCTCCGTCCAAATTTTCGGTTTTTTTTCAAATTTGGCGCTTTTCGGTAGTTTTGTTTACTTCCGGCTGCTTTAAATTTCGCGGAAAATTTACTTTGACCTCGCCCACTTTTTGGACATTTTTTGGCTCAATCGATTTTGAAAAATTTTTTTCAGGCAGCATCCTCACATCGTCCTCTTTCCATTACAACCGCTCGTTTGACGCCACCTCTTCTGAGTTGCCCACAACTGCTGCCGCCACATATTGCGAACAAGTTCCCCGCCATCATAGTAGGGCCATTTTTCTACCTACACTGGCTGCACTAGTGTAGCCAGTGTAGATTGGTTTCTTTTTTTTTTTGCCAGTGCAGAAAATTATAGCTCCGCCCACCTACACGGACGCATTTCTTTTACACCTCATTTGGAGGAGTAGGCTAGCAGACTAAAAAAGAACGCGGGTGTTTCAAACGCACAACGCCACTTTGTGACTAAATGTCTGTGAAGGTCGTCCGCCTGGACGACGGCAGCATTATGGCGCTGTACCCACGATACGAAGACAGTGGCAACCTTACTTTCTACGAATATAAAAACTACTTACACGATTGAAAGTGCGTACTTTAGTGTGCTGAACGCTACTTCGCGTTTAGGCAAGCCGCGTTCGTTCGGTTGGTATCGGCGCTGAGCGACCCACGTGGAAAATGTATTTTGCGTGCATGGTCGTGTATACTATCTATGTATGTTAGTGCGAAACTCCCTAAGCTTACAGTGTCGTCTTTCACGTCTGTGTATTAATACGGCGGCGCCACAAAGTGGTCGGTCAGGCCGCTGGCCGAGAGCCGAGGGACAGGCATCGATAGTCGCACCCCATATGCTGCGGAACGCTGGTTTCAACGCTGCGCAGAACGCTGTTCCCCTAGCCACGACAGAAGCATGGATGCTTTTTATTTCGCACGAGGAACCCGTCGTCGACCCTTCTTCCGACGATGAGGAGAGAACGCTGGAGATAGGATTGAGCGGACGCAGCTTGTCTGCGCTCCGTGGATTTCTCGTCCTGTGCGCGCAAGATCCATTCGCAGTTCCACATTTTTGTACGGATCAGACGTATAACGTCGAGGACTACTCGTGGATACGCTTTGATCCCAAGAAGTGACTTTCTTGGCATTATGCGGGACTTTAAAGCCCAAGCGAAAACGTGGGATCGCTAAGCCTCGCAAGCACTTCGGCACCGGGCCCGGCGTCCGTTGCCGCGTTCGGCCTGACCAGCGAGCAGCTACTCCGCTACGGCTTCGACGATGGATGTGGACCACACCCATGGCTACGACCCCGAGTCTGGAGGATTCGGAAGTGTTCCGAGCAGCAGCAAACAAGGCGAGGGGAACTTTGATAATTCACAGCCAGAACCTGGATGGAAGACGATATACCTCAGGGCAGGACAGCGTGCACAAGGGCACTGGGCTCCGAAGACATACGATGGCGACCCGAAGTCACCAGCAGCGGATCCCACGAGCCGCAAAAGGCCCCCGAGACTGCCTGACCTCGACAAGTATGAATTTAAAGTGATTATCAAGCCGAAAGACCGTTTGGACCTAAAAATGTGGGGTGGGAGTGTACACCCACTTAACGTCGCATTCGAAAACGCGTTACGTGGCAAGACGCTACGCGCCAAACCTTACATCAGAGTTATCGAAGAGCAAAACATCATCATCGCGGCAATTTCCCATGTCGAAGACGCCACAGTACTTGCGAAGATCGATCACATCAACCTAGACGGGAAAAAGTACCACCTCAATGCCTACGTGAGAACACCGCAAGACTCATGCAAAGGGGTGGTGCACGGGATTGACACCAACGCATCAGACAGAGACCTAGAGAAAGACTTTTCCTCAGAAACCCACGAAATATTAGGCGTCCGAAGGCTCGGCAGATCCAACTCAGCGGTGATACTGTTCAGTGGATACAAAGTCCCTTTCTTTGTTACGTACGGGTGGATCGAGCGAAAATGTTTTCTTTATAGGAAAACTAGACCGTTTTGCGTACTGTGCGGCAGGGAAGGACATAGACCGGACGTCTGCCCCAGCCCAGCTGAATCGAAATGTGACTCGTGCGGCAAGCTGAATCCCGGGGAAGCTCACGATTGCACCCCAACTTGTGCGGCATGCCAGGGGAATCACCACACCTACTCAAGGGAATGCAAAGCAAAGTTTCTGGATCCCATCAATAAGCCTAGGAAACATCAACATTTCGATGATCAGGAAGAGAAACCGACAACCAGTGGCACCAGCAAGAGCTACGCGGCAGCTGTACGCACCAGCCGAAAAGAGCAGTTCGAGAAGAAGGAATCCAGAAGAGCGGCCTCCAATTCTACGTCCAGGTCCAGGTTAAGATCTAAGTCTAGTCAACGTCGCAACTCGTCAGGCCGATCCGGAACGGAAGAGTCAAGACATCATAAAGAGCAGGGGACCACCAGGTCGGTCTCCTTTGCACCTAAGGCGGATCCACCGGCACAGGAGACGCCACGCACCCGAGAACGCGGACCGTCTTCTGAGCAGCAAGAAGACTCAAGACAAATCGTAAAGGTGGGCTATGATGGGTTGCCTCCATCCCTCCCCGGAAACGCGATATCTAAGGAGTTTAACGACCTGAAAGCAGAAATTATTCAGCTAAAAAAACAGAACGAGGCGTTGCGAGCTGAACTTAAATTGGTGAGGCTGCAGTCACAAACAACTCACGACAAAACACCCGAAGCCCGGCCAAACTCACAGTCAGTTTATGAGCGCGTCATTGCAGAGCTGAGGGCTGACAGAGAGGAGCAGAATAAAAAGTTCCTACAAGTTATTCAGATGGTCAAAAACGAGCTCGCAAACGAGTCCGCCAACACTCGGAAATACATAAACTCTGCCATTGCCACAGTCCGAGACGAATTCAAATCGAAACTCAACGAGTGCAACTTCAGAAATAGGAAATCCAAATATGCCGACAGGCACCCCCTTCCAGAAGAGGACGAATAAGGACCATGGCACATAGGGGACAGGAAACAATTATTTGGCAATGGAATTGTCGGGGATTTAAAAAGAAAAAAGCAAGCCTTCAATTTTTCATCGACACGTCGGAGGCGCCACCTGCTGTAATAGTACTTCAAGAAGCAAATACGGTCATCAGCATGAAGGGGTACAAAACTTTCCAAGACGAGCATAGCCTAGGAATACTTGTTCACAAGGAGTTTACCGCAACGCTGCAAGAACCGCTAACCGAAAATATCGAACATGCTTACATTGAAATTCTTCCCAAACACAGGGGAAAACGCAGCTTGCACATACTGAACGTGTACAGTCGCCCCAGGGACTCAAGTCGTCAGATAGCGACGCTATTTAATAATTTTACCAAGAGGGCAGGTAAGGACCCCCTCGTCATAGCCGGTGATTTCAATGCGCCCCACCAAGCATGGGGATATCACTTTAACAGCCCGAAAGGCAGGAGGATCGTTGAGATCGCTAACAGAGAAGGGCTCACAATCTTAACGGATCCCCTGCATCCCACCAGAGCGGGTAATAGCGTCAGCAGAGACACCTGTCCCGATCTCACGCTTGTGAAAAACTGCCTGCAGTCCACCTGGTCTAACACTGGCGAGTCCCTGGGCAGTGATCACTTCATCATATCCTGCACTGTTCAGGGAGTTAATTGTCGGAAACCATTTGGCAAGGCTAAGATTGTGAACTGGGACAAGTGGAGAGAGGAACTCGCACGTCTCCCGGACGAAGATATCACAGATATTGAGGCATGGACAGCGCTGCAGATAAAAACCGTCGCCAGGCATTCTGCGACAGTGAACACCACGGAGGAAACTCCGGCAGTTGACGCGCACCTGTTACACCTGTGGGAAGCCAGGAGATCTCTGACAAGGAGGTGGAAAAGGCAAAAGTTAAATCGCAAGCTGAAGACCAAGATTGCAGAACTCACCAAAGAAGCGGATGACTACGCACATAACCTCGCTAACCAAAACTGGCTCAAGCTGTGTGATGAGCTCAACGGTAAAATGGGCACGGCTAAAGCATGGGGACTCCTCAGATCCCTTATCGAGCCGAACTCAAACCGGAAAGAGCAAACAGACACGCTCTGTAACGCCTTGCACAGCTATAAAGGGGACAACGAAGCCCTCATTGCAGAACTTGCACGGAAATTCCTCGATCTGGGATCCTCGTACCCTCTCCCTGCGTACACCGGTGCACCCAATGAAGAGATGGACCAAGACGTAACGGTTGAGGAACTGAGGGCGGAGCTTGACGTCATGCGCAAGAACACCGCTCCTGGACCGGACCAGATAAACACCAAGATGCTCTTTAATATGGATGACATCTCTTTAAGAAAATTAGTGAAATACTTCAACACGCAGTGCTGGCACAAGGGCCAGATCCCCGACTCCTGGAAATTGGCTTTAGTGCGATTTATTCCCAAGCCCAATAAGCCATGCGATATTGATCATTTACGACCGATCTCCCTGACGTCGTGTCTGGGTAAACTGTTCGAGAGGGTCGTGAACGCCCGACTGAAGCGACTCCTGAGGAAGACTGATATCCTCCCTGACACGCTGTACGGGTTTAGAGAAAAGCTGTCTACACAGGATATTCTCCTCCGTATCAGAGAGGATATTCTGGACAACCCCGGTAGATGTCAGGTCAAGGCCATCCTTGCGCTCGATTTAAAAGAGGCATTTGACAATGTCAACCACCAGGGAATACTGGATGAGCTTAACAGCGTCAACTGTGGTGACCGCATATATAATTACGTGAGGGACTTTCTCTCCAATAGAAAAGCGTCAATAAGTATTGGTGATCGGACCTCCTCTCCGTTCAATCTAGGTTCCAAGGGCACTCCGCAGGGAGCGGTCTTGTCTCCGCTTCTCTTCAACCTGGCCATGCGTAGGCTACCAGAGAAGCTAGACCGCATCCAAGGCATTGAGCACGCTATATACGCCGACGACATTACGATCTGGTGTTGCAGCGGTAATGAAGGGGAAATTCAAGGCCGGCTTCAGGAAGCAGCGAATGTCGTGTGCCAGCATGCGGCGAGGTATGGGTTAACGTGCTCTCCCGAGAAATCAGAGTTACTCCTGATCGACCGTGGCAAGAGGCAGAATACGGGGCTTTTGCCGTCCACTCCCTCTGTCGCCATTACGGTCCAGGGTATGAGCATTCCGATCAAGAAAGAGATCAAGATCCTGGGAGCCATCATACCCAGCGGCAACACTAACACCACTACAATCAGACAGCTCCAAGCCTATTCCGAACAAGTCTCTAGAATGCTACGCCGGGTAATCAAGAAAAGAAATGGGCTAAGAGAGAAGGAGGTCCTAAGATTAGTTCAGGCTTTCAATCTCTCTAAACTAACATACGCCACCCCGTACTTACGGCTTAGCAAAAAGAAAAAAGACCAACTAGATGTTATTATTCGAAAGGCAGTTAAGACGGCGCTGGGACTCCCTTTATGCACATCCACTAAGCGCTTACTACAGCTGGGGATCCATAACACCATCGACGAACTAATAGAGGCCCACCGTGTAAATCAAATTGTCAGGCTCTCAACATCTAAGCCTGGCAGGAAAATATTACAGAAGCTGAAAATCAGTCCACCCCGGGAAGTCGCTGACAAGATCGACATGCCCATGCAGATGAGATCGCACATTACGACTCACCCCATACCAAAACGCATGGATGAGGAATATAACAGAGGACGGAGACTAGCCAGAGCTAGACACCTCTCTAAGCGCTGGGATGGAAACAAGGACACGATCTACGTCGATGCGGCTGGACCCGCTAACGGAGTCGCGGCAATTGCAGCAGTTTCACCCCGGGAAGATATCATTGCAAGCAGCCTTATCCAAGCGGTGGATACCACATCGGCTGAAGAAGCAGCTATCGCACTAGCGATATCAAAGAACAGCGAGGCAACGGTTATGTCCGACTCACAAGCAGCGGTACGCAATTACCTCAGAGGCCGCGTTGGCGCTCCGTGTTGGGAAATTTTGGAAAGGTCTAATCCTTCCAACATCCAGATCTTCTAGACGCCAGGGCACCTCTCAACGACGGGCAATGAGGCGGCGAACACAGCTGCTCGAGCTCTCCTCCTCCGAGCATCTGGCACGCAGCCTCTCTCTGACATAGTTGACAACCCCTCACCCTTACTAAGCTACGCAGAAATTACGGAGTACTATAATATCACAAGAAGGGAATATCCTCTTCCTCACAAAACCCTAAGTAAATATGAAGAGCACATAATCAGGCGACTACAAACTAATACTCTGCCCAATCCTTACCTAATGAGTAAATGGTACCCAGAAACCTACAATTCGTCCTGCCCCTTCTGTGGAGCAGTTGGCACACTCTTTCACGCGGTTTGGGAATGTCAAGAAAACCCAGACTTGGACAGCAATCCCGATCCGACTCATGAGCGCTGGGAGGCAACCCTTCATAGCCACAGCCCACTCGACCAGAAATTGCTGGTTGAGAGGGGCCGGATTATGATGGCGACCAATGGGTTCTCGTACTGAACCCACCCAGTTTTTGTGCTCTGAATAAATGTTTTTCCTCCTCCTCCTCCGACGATGAACTTACTGTGCGACGGCTGCAGAGCAGACGATACAAGTTTGTGTGTTGCGCTCCATTTGAGGGGAAACAAAAATGTCCTCTGCATTTCCCGAAATAAACGCAGCGCAAAAACGCTTTGCAGTATATCTCTTCATTTAATCTTAATAAATTATGACGACTAAAAAATTCAGAGGTTGTCGTCTGCTCCCGAGGACGACGCGCTCCATATCACGCTATTGGCTGACGCTCGTGCAGACGAGTGCAGCGTCTCACGTCATAGTTTAAGCCCCGCTCTCCACTGGCCTACTGAGCTTGCACGAAGTGTAGGTTAAAGGGACAGTGAGGAGAACTCTATCAATTTTTTTTTGTTAGGAAAATCTGATAGTTCGGCATTTCATGGCTTTGTTGCCGCCTGTCCGAGAGCAAAAGGTGCATTTATTTCAAAGAAATTTGGATTCGAAGTTCAAAAAGTTTTTCCGCCCTCGCATTCAAACTCGGCGCACTCTTATGACTTCACAGGATGGAGTGACGTGAAACGTGACGTAAACGCAGACTCCGTGATTTCTGGCGGCTAGCGGTGCGGTCTAGCAGCAGCCGAAACGAAAGCTACCGCCGCCGCACGCTGAAGGCATCTATCGGGGGCCGCTACCGTCGCTTCGTTTACGTTTGCACCGGCGTGTTACGATGGGTGCCGTTCCCGAACCAGCCAGCGATGCTCTCGCAAAAACTCCGGCCTGCATTTCAGCGACCTCAGCCCCACAGAGCGCGCGATGCTTTTGAGGGACCACGGCTAGGTTAGGCGCCGGCGGGTCGTTTCCCCCTTCCCCAGTGAGCAGCCGTTGCTAATTAAATATCTTAACCCCAGTGCGAGGAGTCGCGAGGGTCGAGGACACGGTAGGCAGGTCGCGCCCATCGGAGGCTGGCCGAGGCTTTGGGGCCTATGGATTGTGATTCCTTGAAAGGCGTTGTTGCACTTTGCAGCAGGGGGCGTCGAGGAGGTTCCTCACGGTTGCAAGGGCCAGGTTATCTTTTTTTTTTTGCCACAAAAAAAAAACGGATGGGTGCTCAAGGGCGCTCGCGTTTAAAGTTGGCGGCTTGAAAGTAAAGCGATGCACGACGCTTCAACGGGTTCCGCGCGTTTTCGGAGGTACGGGGTCCACTGGATCGGGTTCTCTCGCCCACTTGCATGTACAGGGTTGGTCATAAGTTCCCAGGCCGCAGGTTCTGCTTTTCTTCGGTATAGCCTGCCACTTAAAATGCCGAAAAAGCTAAAAAGGTTCTCGAAGGCTAGAAAGATACTTCGACCCTCTTAGCTTCGGGGGTGTCGTGACTCCCCAACTACACCGCAAGAAAGCAGGCCCTGTCGCCTGCGAATTTTTGACCTGCCCTGTACCTTCAGGTGCGTACTGTGAATGGATTAAATTAGCCCAGAGCTCGAACGGCTCCGCCCAACTGCCGAAGCTATTGAATGGAGCCGCAAACAAACGAGTTGGAGGAGAGCGGAGTCACGGTCTCTGCACGTTCCAAATCTCTTTCAAAGAGAAAGCTTTACTGGCGGCGAACTTGCGATTTCGCCGTGGCGGTGCTCCGAGGAGGCACATGGGCTCACATCGCGCGCCTCGCCGTGGAGCCGAATCAGTCTGGCCGGGCCGGCGGCAGCTGGCGCACTCGGCGCGAAACACAGTCTCCGTCAGTGCGGTCAGAATGCGCCGAAGCCGCCGAACGCGTCGGCGGTCAAGCGCAGTAGGAGTATAGAGGATCTAGCTTTGTCCGATGTCACGTCGCCGTGCAGCGCGTGCGTGCGCGTTACGCCGGAGTATAAACGCGCGTTAACAGAGCTTGTGCTAACTGCTAACCAACGTATTCGGTGGCGACATCTATTGGAGCCACTTAAACCCCCGCACACTCACTCACGGCCAGTCTCGAGGGGGGCGCGCGCGCTTTTCATACGGCCTTCGCATTCGCCGCAGAAGCAATGCGAGTTTTTCTCCGGGAGTTACGCCGCCCGCCGCCGCTAGAGGCGCGACGACCCCACCGCTCCCCCCCCCCCCCCCCCCCCCCCCCCTGCATCTGCGGCGGCGGGTGGCTTTTGCCTGGTTTCGCGCTGTAGCCCGCTGGTTCATGGCGAGCGCAGATCCGAAATCAAAGAAACACAAAATGCAGATGCTTACACTGCCTATCTGCAGCACAGTCCACAACGCGCACAGATTCTTCGTCGCAAACTTTGATCGATGAAAACATTGAAAATGAGGAATCACTCTTGTCGAGCATTTGTGGTTTTAAGTCCAGAAGGAAACACTGATCATTTCCTCTCGTATATGTCATGGTCCGTGATTAAATGACAAGTTAATATATTCTAAGAGGAAGATCCATAATGAAATCTCAGAGAACGAAAGTTTTGTCGCGGAAAAAATTCTGTACGACGCTTGAACCGTAAATCTGATAGCACCGTAGCGGGTGGTTTGAGAGGGTACTTGAGTCGCTGAACTGTCAAATAAATTGCAAGATTGCTGGCAGATGTATATAGTACTTAATTAATAATAATAATAATAATTGGTTTTTTGGGGAAAGGAAATGGCGCAGTATCTGTCTCATATATCTTTGGACACCTGAACCGCGCCGTAAGGTAAGGGATAAAGGAGGGAGTGAAAGAAGAAAGGAAGAATAGGTGCCGTAGTGGAGGGCTCCGGAATAATTTCGACCACCTTGGGATCTTTAACGTGCACTGACATCACACAGCACACGGGCGCCTTAGCGTTTTTCCTCCATAAAAACGCAGCCGCCGCGGTCGGGTTCGAACCCGGGAACTCCGGATCAGTAGTCGAGCGCCCTAACCACTGAGCCACCGCGGCGGGGCGTACTTAATTACGTAGATATCGTTTTTCGCACGTCCTCAATGAACTTATTTTCACCCTCATATGCATCACAACTTCCTTAAACGAGAGGCCTGTATCAATATCTCAAAAGAATGCTAATTACTAGTGCGCGAGCAAGGGTCAAGAAGCATCAGTGTAAAAATTCTTCTCTGCTCGAAGCCAATGACCCGTGGCCTTTCCACTTTTGTTGTCAAACAAGAGGCCACCAGATTTCTCTGGAACGACTGTAGCCACGTACAAGTCTCTCTCTCCATGTTCAAAATTGTCGTAAGCGCATTAGGCGTCTAATGTTTCAGTTTCCTGGAAACCTTTTAATTTTGCAAGGCCGAGAGCGACCGTCATTCTTACCTTCGTTGACTGATCACTTGTTTTGCCCCAATAAATAGTTTTCTAGTTGGACGCAAGCTTCCTTGTCGTCATTCTGGCCTGACTAACGTTAACAGAACGTAACAGAAGCAACCAGTACAAGCTGCGTATGCTGCCACAGATATTGACATGTACTGAGTATTGCAATTTCACAAAGTATGTATGTCCAATGAGTGACTTCAGCTATATAGAGCGCCATTTTTTCTTCACGTATATTCAACATGTGACGTGTCCTGAAACTTCCTAAAATATTTGGTTTAAATATCATTGTAAAAGACATCAGATTATGGACTTGAATGCCCTATTCTCTTAAATTCAGGGGATTTTACTAACATGTAAGCACTGAAAATGTTCATTTTTAGTTCCTTACATTGTAAGCTAAGCCAGCTGGTATAACGCGCATTGCTGTGAGGTTTAGTGGAGCTCCGTTAAGTTGCGGAAAACTTCTTTTTGTGGTGCTACTTTGTTTCCTGAATGACGTGAGGGAAGTTCATGCTGACGGGAGGTTTATCAAAAGCGATGACGAGGCTGCAGATATGCAGGAGAATAATGCAAAGCTAGTAGTCATCGCCTCTCAGATAAGTTTGCTCGCTCGTAAAGGCCGATTTTATTCAGACAAAGCGCAGTTCCTAATTTTGCTTTGCTGGCAGTTAGTTCATGCTTGCAGTTACTGTAAACAAGTGGCTTAATATTCGCGTTGTCATGGGTTGGGACGGGCAGTCGTGAGACGGCGGCAAACTTCAAAATGCCTTTCCAAGAGGAAATCTTGGACGTCGCGTGCTTGCAACGTGCTCTGCTCCAGCAGCCAGGGTTGGGTTTCGTTTATAACCGTTTCTTTCGCAAATGACATGACGCGTGTTCCTGGGTAGCACCTTGAATTCTTGCTAATGCCATTGTTGTGCAAAATTAAAGCAGCTGCGCTTGAAATTTCAGCACCTATATTTGCTCTGCAGAATCCTTTACTCCTTGAAACTCGCCATCCAAGTATTACATGCCGCATATCATTCTACATACTCATAATGAGCCTGCATTAAGACGAACTATAGAAGCTGAAAGCCTTGCTTTTTAGCCAAATATAAGGGTAGAACGTGTTGACGTCTGTGCTCGAAGCATACGTCCGACCATACACAGTCGGGCTCAAGGGGTGAGCGCGCAAACGTTAATCCGTTGTTTCAGATTTCGCCCAAGGAAAGGGGCTGCTGACTACGCGGTCTTTGCGTAAAGTGTAAGGGGCAAAATATAAAGGCTTGACAGTTATCACAGACGCGGGCCGAATTGGGAGCGAGCGCGCGTTCTCCTTAGGAGTGAACGGCGGTCGCAGCGGCGGAGCGGCAGTGGCGACCCCACCGAGGTGAGGCGGGAGGCGGAAACAGACCCCATTGCGAAGGCCGTAATAAAAGCGCGCGCTCCCCTCGAGATCGGCCGCGATTCACTGAATAACAAAAAAAAAAACCTGCGTCGAGGCTTGGGCTTTGAGGCGGAGACGCTACCACTCCGCCACTACACTTTTTTTCTTCATTGCCAGTTTTTACAACAGTCACATCACTCCACTAAAACACGCTGACCGCGCTCGTACACAACACTTTCTATAAAATTTTCTCTCACTGGCCGAACGTTTACATCAACATTTCTAAATGTCATTCTTGTAGTCCATAAACTATGCAGGCTGAGCAGCATGGTGAGGCCACAAGGGAAACCCTCATCGTCACCTACAGGCAAAAACCGGATCCCATACGGTGTGATCGGCAGGTCTTTCTTTAACGGCCGATAAGCCTCTCCAACGTCGATTATAAAGTCTTTATGAAAGTGCTGGCAAGAAGGGCTCCGCCACGACGGCTCAAGCAATGGCCGTGAATAAAGGCGCATCTAGTGAATGCACTCTTCCGATGCAGAAGTCTCCGCGCTTTCGCATATCGTGGCCTAATAACAGAGCTAGGTCATCACCAATTTTTTTGTTCTTAACTGCCTTGTATCTTGTCTCCCTTCCCTGATAAACGATTTCCATTATGTATTTCGAAGTTGACTGGCACAGCCGGGACAGTTTTGCCGGGCAAGCATACAAAGACACAAGTGCGCTTTATATACTGCTAACTGCCTTGTACGATCACCGACCATCGTGCCATCATAGTTTTTCATCGACCGTGGCGATCCTCTGACCAGCCTTAACAGGCTCCTTCAAAGGTTAACTAGCACTTGAAGCGGCACTTGCAGTTCCTCTGTTGTTCGGCGCTTGTAAATTGAGGAGCGTCAAAAACAAAACCACGGGGCACGCAAAGCTCATAAACGCAAATCGCCATAGCAAACCGATACTCTGGTTGGATGGATGGATGGATGGATGGATGGATGGATGGATGGATGGATGGATGGATGGATGGATGGATGGATGGATGGACGGACGGACGGACGGACGGACGGACGGACGGACGGACGGACGGACGGACGGACGGACGGACGGACGGAAGGATGCATGGGTGGACGGACGGACGGACGGACGGACGGATGGATGGATGGATGGATGGATGGATGGATGGATGGATGGATGGATGGATGGATGGATGGATGGATGGATGGATGGATGGAGATCACGGGCGTCCCGTTTCGCGGCCGTGTTCCCTCTCTTTGTCGAAATCGGCGCCAGGCATCAAACCTCGCGCTAGGCTTTGTTGCAGGCTTAGTAAAGGGCAGTGCGCCTTTGTTCCTTTGCAGTGGCAAGTGCAGGGTAAAAGTGGCCGCGATGATTCTGCCACTACAATAGGCCCTTTAAGATCGATATCAGCTTCAACGGTAAGTCCAGAAGTTCCGACTCGCGCATTGTGGAAATCGCGCTGACCCATGTATATACAGCATTCACCCAGTGCAGTGCAGCTTTGTTTAATTCTTTAGAGACTACTCACGCTTTGTAGAAATCTACGGCAGCCGTCAAAATTTACATATTAGACCTCGCTACAGCATTAGCGCAGCGTGCCTTTGTTTGTTTGCGTTGGCAAGCGTTAGAAGCGCGCGCCGTCTCGCGCTTTGTACAACTAGGCTCTAATACTAGCGCTAGGCTTCGTTACTCGGTTGACAAAGGGCACGGCTTTGTTCCTTTCAATGGCAAGCCTCTGCCACTACAGTCGACGCCCGTAATTTTATGATCGTTATCGGCTTCAACAGCAAGTCCAAGAAAAGTTATGACGATGGCGCGGTGTGGAAATAGGCGGTAGAGATAAAAAAACTCGTGCTTGTACTTGTAGCTACAGACTTACCCAGCTTCAGTGCGCCTCTGTTTTATTTCCGTAGCGACTACTCACGCTTTGTAGAAATCGACGCCAGCCGCGAAAATTTACATATTAGACCTCGCTACAGCATTAGCGCAGCGCAGCGCGCTTTCGTTTCTTTGCGTTCTAACTTGTATGTAGCGCACCTTAGTTTGCTCGTTACTTTTGTTCTTTTCAGTCGTTTCCCGAATCCGTCCAAAGAGCCGGGCTAGGTGGATGATTGTTCGCCGTCAGTGGAACCACATGGCGATCGCACTGCATACAGCACGACTTTGGTCCCTGTGTTTTTTAAGTAAAAACATCAGATGTCGAAGGTCATGGTCGTGTCCGAGGATTTCTTCGGCAGCTGGAGCAAAACCCTGGGGACCGCACACGCTGTGTCGTCGCTGCAAAGTGAAGAGGCACAAAACGGCTGTCATCCTTAACAACGGCCCTTCTCGGGGCCGCCTCAGTGTTTCCAGGCAGATCACGCGCTTTCCGCCCTGTGCACGTGTTCTCCTCATTTCCAATTAAATAAGTCCTTCAAACCCTGCAGAACGCTTGAATTAGGAACTGATAATATTAAGATGGTACTTGAGAAACAATAGCGGCTACAATGAGATTTGTGAAGAAGGGCTGAAGTTACACACAAATAAAAAAAAAGGTTGGGGGTACGCAGATAAGCTGAAGTGGTTTTGAACAGGACTCCTAGTTAATTGCATTTGGAAGAGAAAAATAAGGTTTCATTTTGCACTGTAAGCTTTCGTCTCCAGAATGAACAGAGAAAGTAGCCTCACACTGCTTGGGCCTGTCGTTTGACCCCTCGTTGACCCCAAGAAAAAAAAAAGGATGTCTCTGGGAAACTATCTGCGGAATCTTTCCCCCGCTTCAGGAGGGGAGGGGGAGGGGGTGATGGCCTCTCCTTTGTCTGGTTCGCCGCGAGACTCGACGCACGATGGACAAGACGACGAAAGGAAGCGGGCAAAGCAGCCTTTCTGAAACTAGCCGTGACTTAAAAGTGCCTCGCTGTGTTTGGATTCCAGACCCCCGAATCCTCCTCGCCCATTCCCACGGGGCTCCGCGTGCCATGTCGCCATGCGCGGTGAAAAGAGCAGTGAAAGGAGTTTAAATGAAACAACTATGAAGCTATACAATGAAGCCAATTACAGACAGCTAGAGGAATTTCAAGAGCATGCTGTGTGATGCTAGTTATCTCAGTCAAAACTAATGCATTGAGTGGATGAAGCGCACAAAAGACACGGCACATAGGCAAAGCCGGACACGACACAGGCGCTACTTGCAACTGTTTATTGGATACACGCACGGCTTATTTATAGCCAAGAGGTAGGGGTGATGGAAAAAAAACACAAGCAAAGGGTAAAAGATAGTGGCTATGGTATGGATACTGCATTGTAGAGAACAAAAGTGACTCAAATCTTTCTAAACTTATCTAAAAATATACTCTCATTCTTATGTAAGACTAGCGATGGGTGCTGATGCAGGAACTCCCGCCTTTTTTAATCCGGTGGGCTTCTAGCAGTTCTCGGGCAGTCTTATCTTTACTTCTGCAAAGGATTTGAGTTTCCTGGAGCTTTGGTTGACAATTCTTCTTCTCTTCTTTGCCGCAGTCCTTGCAGTGATGCGGCAAATGTGACCCGGTACCAACTCTTAGTGATCGTTTGTGCTCGGTTAAACGTGCATTAATACATCGGCCTGTCTGGCCGATGTACACCTTTCCACAGGTCAGCGGGATGAACCAACTTGCCCAAGAACGTTTTCTACTACAAAACTAATGCAGTCATCTATTATTTCATATTTTTTTGACCCAACAGACATGAAATGTCTAGAGATGATTGTGTACCAACCACATCAGTGCATCAGTTGTGATACCTGAAAAAAGTTGTACCAACATATAAATGCCCTTGTTGTGATAATCAGGAATACTTAAGAATTAAGGAAAATAATTTTTTTTTCTTCGGGCTCACACACCTGCTACAAACATCTTTATACGTAGCAATTTGAATGACTCTGTAGGAAGCTTTTTGGGTAAAAAAGTACAGTATGGCAGAAAGGAGTCTTTAGGAAATGCACTGTTTAGAAATAGCCATAGCAATTCCATGTGACCGTTAGATAAATGGCTCAAATACCGTGCAAAGAAGCTTGCTGCATAGTATAGTTTTATTGCAAGTTGCTGGTTGCAGACCGCTCTGCAGTCACTGGACTGTGATTGTGTATGTACTGCATGACAGTGCGTGGATTGCAGAGCAGTTAGCCAACACAGAGATGCTTGTTCATATCATTTACCATATATATAAACATCATCAATGAAACAGCATGAAATGTGTACCTTTTTGACATGTTCCTTTTTAAAAGCCTCTAAAAATGTTTCTGCATAAATGAGCTAGCCTGTTCTGCAGCAATATAACCACGGGATTGCTGTAACTTGCCACATTTTCAAATTATGTGAAAATCATTGCATGTGAGGGATCACAAGCATATCCTGTTTCTTGAAGGTCCCGTTGCTTTTTTTGGCAATGCTTGGACAACGATGACCAGCTTTCCGCATTCATGTGCACAGGGTATGCCCATTACGAGCATGCCTTTCTACCTATTAATGGCTTACAATGCAAAGAGACAAAAGTAAACACAGAACACAAGGACGATCGGAGGAACATAACTTGGAAAACTTTATACAGGGACTATTTACATTATGTACAAGTAAGGGCAACTGAGAGTGCTTCTCAGTAAAGCTTCTTAGGAGTCGGGAGTCTCTGATACCTCTCAAGAAAGGGGGGGGGGGGGGTCGCTCTTTCTGGCATCAAACCAGCAGCTCCTTAAATACTCTTCGTATTCCCCAGATCCCTAGCTGGGGAATACAGTTCGAAGAATGATGTCCAATCACACGATGGCACTGATGGTACCACCCACGGCAGGGCGATCCTGATGCTTCTTCGCAGCTCGGTCGAGGGAAAGGGAACAGGACCCGGTCACGTTGTCGTCCCCGCGGCTTCCAGGTCGCCGCGCACGTGCGTCCGGAGGGCACCTGCATGACCCAGGAATGCCGGCTGTCTCCCCGCAGGTGTCGAAAGAGCGTGCACTGGTGACCGGAACGCGGAACCTCTGTCGCAGGTGTGGCACTCGGGCAATTGTTCAAATCCGGCGTGACTGAAGGGGACCACACTGACACCGCACTTCGTCGTGGCGAGGACCGGAACGAATACGCTTATGGTCGTCGCTGGCATTCCTGTTGAACACGTGGGGTCGTCGCTGCTTCCGGCATTCCTGTTCGAACACGTGGGGACGCTATTGTCGTCGTTCCCTCTGGCAGTCCTGCAGCCACGTCTCCCCCAGAGGGCTCACCCACCCTCGCGGTGGTCTTCAGGGAATCCTCCCCATGCCCTACTTCGCCGAATTCCACAGCAGGAAGGAAGCGCGAGCACAACAACGGGGGAAAAAGACGTGAGGCGGTGGTGTAGAAGACTGAAAGAAGATAAAAATAGGAAAATGCAATTAAATTTAAGAAATATGAATTACCAGGAACAGTATCAAGAATTTGGACGTGAGACAGAATTTTGTATACAGCTAACAAGGTAACCGATCCGTCGCACTTACGTAATCATGAAGATAGCCACTAACACTGCTTAACGGGAATTCCTTGGCACTCGCACCGAACGAGAGAAGAACTGGAAGAGACAGAGGGAGTCCTAACCTCGAAAGAGGGACCTGGTGGTGGTGGTAGTGGCTTTATTAAAAATAATAGTAAAAAGGAAGGAAAAGATTTTTGCTAGCCCCGGCATCTGCCATCGATACTGAAGCACCTGAGCTGGGGCAGCGGAAATAAAGGACAGCAGGCAGAATGAAGAAATGAAATAAAGAGGGACCTCCAAATACTGCTTTCCTTGAACTGCGAATCGCCGGCAAGAGAGGAGAAAATGATCTAATGTTTCAACTTTCCCAAATGAGACACAAAGGTTTGTCGAAGCGAACCCGCATCTGCGTAAGTACAAATTCAAGTGAGGAATTCTGCATCGCAGAAGCGTCATTGACACCTAAAAACGCATTTATTTACACCACCGGACATTCCATGTGTACTTTAAGTGGTGAAAATCCACGGTATTGAGCCACGGATCACTCAAGCTGGCTTGAATATGTTGGAACCGCCGGCAACGTGGAGTTTCCAACAGAATGAAGTAAGGGACGGGATAGATTACAGGAGCGCTGAGAGCTGACCTTGCCAATAAATCAGCCACCTCGTTAAAATAGACACCTGAATGCCTGCAGGTACCCGGACAAAGCGGATCTCACGCACTGAGCACGGAACAAAAAATCTAAGCGACCGATTCAATAAAGATTTTCCGGAATTTTGGAGAGAGACTAGAAATGAAAGGCAGTCTGAGAAAATAAGAACTCGTGCTACATGCCTGGAATTTTGAGAAGAGCCACACCAATAGCCAAAAACTCTATGAAGAATATATGAGTATAATAAGGGATACGAACGGAATAGCTCCAAGCCAGAACCTGCGAATATATCCCAATCGCCCCCTTCTCACAGCTGCCGGAGGCATCAGTGGAGAGAACGGTATGATGAAGAAAAGTCTGTAAGTGTTCAGAAAGAAGACCATTTAGGATATTTGCGGGCATATATTTCGCATGGGACGGGTAAATGTGGTCGTGATAGAAGACGGGGTCAGCCTGCGCATCAGCAATTCGTTGCAAGGAGATCAGATCAACCTTCAGCGGAGCTTGCGTGAACCTAACTTGCGGAAGCTGATAGCGTGGCCAATGCCTCCCATGCCTACTGTCTTTTTCTTCCACGAATCATGACCGCATTCCGGCTCACCCCTTTCTCCATGCTTACACAGAAATTCTCACACCTAGCCTGAAAGCCGGCCGTAGTATGGAATGAGTTTAGGGAAAATGGCCGTTTTAGTCGTTTTATCTGCACAGCTTCGAAGTATGTGAAAGGTACTTTGGCTGTGAGTGCATTGGCCCTTCTCTTTCAAAGTTCTTTTGCGAAATGAAGTGAGGAACTATATTAACTTCTTCATTACATATTGTGCAATCGTTGTCGCAATAACAAAAATTGGGCACATAGTAAATATCTGCAAGCATTGAGGATTTGTCTTTAAACTCTGACATAATTATGGATGGAATCAATACAAAGTAGAAGAAAAAGTATAGTGCAGCACATATATGATTGAAAGTGAAATACGACTGTTATTGATATTGTAAGCCTATCAAAAGATGGCACATACCCACACTGGGCGATGGGCCAAAAATCTGGCGGCTATTCACCTGTACTCAATTAATAAAAAAAGAAAACCACGCGGGAACGCAACACTTGTGGATGTGCTGAATTTCAGGAACAAACCATGCAACAGTGTAACAAAAATAATTCTGAATAAGATTTTACATTGCATAATGAACCATGAATGTACCAAAGCAATGAGATATAAGTGAAGCTTTTCTTTCCTTTAGGGACAGAAATGAGTTACGAGGTTTGTTGAATAATTAAAAAAATGATATTTGATGGCAACCAGCACGGATCATTTCAATTAAGTTATATAGCTCAAGATTACAGTCACATCTGATATAGGTGACACGCATACTATGAAAGCAAGATAATTTTTTCCTTTTTTTATGAGAAATTTTTCTTTAAATTTGTCATGTAGTTATTTATTTTTATTTTTAACGTTTTGTTTCTTTCTGTTTTATTAATTTATTTCGCAAATTTCTTAACGTCTAATTACAAACTAATGACTAATTACTAAACACCCATTACTTCGTATACTTTCCAAGAGTATATGGGTTATAGCAATTATACCGTTGATGACGTCATAGTGTGAAAGATTTCGCAGATGGACAAACAACGATGAGCCATTAAAGGCTTTCGCCTTAAAGGTTTGCATGAAATCGCGTCGTCCGACGGCGTGAAGCAGATATGTAATGGCAAGTTCGAGTGTCTCTCGTACACGCACCGTATCCTCATGCACGCAGCTCTGAATCTGGACGCTACTCACTTGCCGCCGTCTACTCCGATGCGTACGTAATCAAGGTGGACATTGCTATATGCCTGGACAGCGCCTCCTCTATTTTTACAATGCCTGCCGAATGCGGCCGATCCGACGGTCCAACACCTTCTCCTATCCTCCTTTCCTACTCTCCCCCGTCGGCTAGCCTTGGCGCCTGCTCTACGTTTGTGAGGGAGAGTGACCTAAAGCCCCTTGATATACAAGTAGCGCCATTCTGTGAACTTTGCCGCCGCACCGCAACCCCTCGCACGTCCTCCTTCCCGCGCCTCCACTCGGCGCATTTCTGACCGATGATTGGCCCTTCCGCCGTCGCCTTGGAAACGCGCGCGAAAGCGTCGCTTTGCTTCTGTTGTTTTTCTTCGGCGCCATGTGCAGGCCGCCTTCCTCTGTCGCGGGTCGAGCTTCATTCAATCGAACCGTGCTTTTAGCGCCGCGTTATGCCGGGTTGCTGCGCATTTCAGTGCACAAGCCGGCGTGAAAATGGCTTCATGCTTTTCACAATCCCTCGAGGAAAGAACGACATCAGTCGAAGAAAAAAGTGGATTCAGAACATCGGACGTAAGGACTTCACTCCGATGAACCACACCGTCCTCTGCGAGGTACTCTGCTTTGCTTGGTGCATAAACTAGTCTGTATACTTGAAACTTCTTGCCAGCTCGTCAAGAGGCAGGACAATCTTGCTTAATTCGCTCATCATTGTGTATCGTTTCCCATGTTATACTTTCCATTTGATGGCATTGCTGTGTGCTGCGCCTATTATAGCCGCCTTAATTTCTGAGTCTCGGTGTGGGTTTCCCGCTAAAATGTTTCCATCGCGGACGTAATGTTTCTTTCCAGCAAATACACGTGGTTCTAACGGTGGCGCAGAATAGGAAGCATGTAGATTTTCGCAGCGTGTAAGCCAGACTATCTCCCGTGTTCCCCAGAGCTCTGCTGTGGTCTGAAAAAACAATGCCGTTTGGCACTATAGCAGAGTTATACTATCGCCTGCCTTAGGGTGATTTAGCAGTTTCTTAGCTCGCGTACACGTGACCTCAAATATTTATTTTGGGTTATCAGTTTGGTTTATTTGATCACTAAAAGCCCTGAAACTCTTTTTTATCACGTGTCTTGTTTAGTGGTCCTGAATAAATTAAGCAGCCGAATATTAGCTATGCCTTTAAAAATTAATTCAAGAGAAAGACCTCACGAGGTACATTGGAATTAACTTTGTATCGTTTTGGGAATTTTTCTGGGCGAGTATATTTTTTTATCACATGTTTTCTTAACAGTATTGCATAATATTGCAGCTCCATTTCTATACTGATCAGTTTGAGCCGCTCATACTGCAGAAGTACGGGAAGAAGAAATTAAAGCCTAATGCGATTCCGACCATTTTTTCTCATCGGAGTGCGCCTAAGCAAAGGAAGCCTCCTGCGATAAGGCTGCCACTCCCAAACAAAAGCGGTGAGTGTTGTTTGTTGCATTTTTCTGCAGCACGATCGGAAAATGTGTAATAAAACATTAACTTTTTACATAAATACCCAGTAAAAACCTAGCAATGCGCCGATGACTCGTGAACATTTTCCGGAATTGAATTTGCTGTCGGTGTATCTGAAATATTTGTTTCGCTTCAGCATGCGTACCTGCGAACAACGTCACAGCAGTAGTGCCTGCCGAGTCATCCTGTAAGCATACTTTTTTAAAAAAAAAAATTGCGCTTACTTGCAAACCTAAACCGGTGCTTCAGGCTTTCAGGAGGCTTTGGCTTTTCCATTTCAGTCCCAGCCGAAGAAGATGTCGCGATTCATAATGGCAGTGGCGAGCAGTGCATTCCTGACGGTGAGTACTAGCTTGGTCACACCGCATGCATTTGCAGTGCCTGACATTGTCCTTTCATGCAGATTTCTTGACAGCTGGAGAACTGCCTGATGGCAGAGTCATGCCTTCAAGTCCTGCTTCGTCTACCCTTGAACACGATCGTAAGAGGCACTGATTTTTTTCTCAAACATATTAGTTGTGTGATGACCCCCATAATGCGCAGGTCCACACGGGACGGAGAGGCAAAGAGACACCGTATGGCTCAGTTTAAACAAACAGGTATATTCAATAATTACACATGATTAAGATTATACATCAGAGTCTGGGGCGTCCGAGCTTACGTGCCGACGACTTCATGGGGGCGATGGAGTGGCTCCGGAGTTGGGCTCGAGCGGTTGCTGGCAGAAGCTGCACGCCGTCGGGCTTCGGCGCTGAAGGCCCTCTTGGCGAACGATGCCGTCCTGAGCGTGTATGCAGTAGAATTTCAATAGTCGTCCGTTTCTTCGAGGATGGTTCACAAACCCTTCCTCTAGTGTCGTTCGGCTTGGAAGATGAACAGGAGGCGAGCTTGTAGATGATGACAGCAGAGCATAATTTTTCAACATACATATACAGAGAGTTAAACTGGAAAAAGCAGAACTGAATTTACAAAAGAACAAACTTTGCACTACTTTACTCATCGACCGGGCAGGTTAGTGCCTAAGTAGCATCACATTACATGCTAAGCATGGAGCCCCAGCTCAGACTGGGGTGCATCCGTTTACATGTGCTTTTAAGCACTTGATTAACAAAGGACTAAGGGCGGTCATTTCCAGTGGCCCGCCCAAAGCATCAATTCTCCAATCCAAAATAACATGCGAGATGGGGACCACCCCTTGGGTTGGGCTTAGCCTCGAACCCAGAGTCTGTTAACAATACAAACTAAATAAACAACAAAAACGCCACCACTCTCTCTCAAGTGAGAGTATACACAGGCTCTCTCTTCGGAGCTAATTCACTAGCGCCTGTCTTTCCACATTCTTGGCGAGTACTGCCTGTCCGCCATGACAGGTGTCCGTCGCGGCCCTTCTGGGAATGCGCTTTTGTTCACGAGGCACGGCGGGAAGCTGTGGGTGCCTTCCCGGCGATAGCCCACGTCGAAAGGGGAAGGAGGGAAAGAATGTTGTCTTCGCGGTAGCGCATAGCGTCGGCTGTGGTACGGCGCGCTCTGGCCCGCTGACAGCTCCCTTGTCCTGGAATGTGCCCGGAAATTGGGGAGGATAAAGCCTGTTTCCCCGCGGCGGCGGCGGCGGGTCCGGTTGTTCTGGTCGTCACTCAAAGAGCATGGCTGGGTAATTGATGATGCCGCTGTCACGGGTCTCCGTCTACGCCGCGCCGTCGAACGTGGATCCTCGTAGCACACACGGAATGTCACACTCGCTCACCCTCCAGAAGAATGTTCTCCGAACATTTGAGTCCACGCAGCTCCCCTTGTCTTTCTGAATCGCCTCGCACAGTGCGTCCGACAAAACACTTTTCGCTGCACTCAACACCACTGCACAACACCATATGCCTCCGCTGTCAATACTGGCGTCTCCAGGGGCAGCACTGATCTTCTTTTACAGATAAACATGAAACTCAGCACCCAAGCCTCTCCTTTCTAGTCCAAACTGGACGAAATAAATTTACCACAGTTACAAAGGAGCTCCCACTTCTAGCACGATCACGGCACAGACAAAAATATAGATAACGAAAGGAAGTAGGGCAGGTTCTGCATGCGCTCCGCATGCTTTCCTGTGAAGGTGTTACTTAATGACAGAAAGGTTTAACTACCAACTCCGATAACTTAACACATAAGCACATAGCAATGTTATGAGCTGCGGCATTACACAATTCTAACCAGTTCACAACTCCGCTCTGTTTACGCCATTAGTCCGACTTAGCTTTCCGATTTCGCAGCGGATATCGGCCTTCATGAGTCATACTAAGTAAGTCTGTGCCCCTTTGTCTGCTTTGGGACTCGCGAGGCCTCGTGGCAGGAGCCTCTCCTGGCGTTATCTGCGCGGCAACCTCGCGCGCTTCTTCTTCTAGCAATGCATGAAGTAAATCCGGTGGCATTCCGGCCGTCACCTCGGGCGCCTGCCGAACAAATGCAGGAGAGGGCGTTTCTTGCGAACTATCTGCGCGCTCCGCTTCACTTCTGTCCCCATCAAAATCCGCGCTTTCCCTTTCCTCATTTCGTGAATACTAAACCGATGCCGACTTGAGGCGATTTGCGTGTATCCTTATCAAACGCCGGTTCACGTCTCGGACTCTGAAGTTTACCGGAGAAAGCTTCTCGACAACCTCGCACGGTCCTCTCCACTTCGTCTGGAACTTACGAGCTAGCCCAATCTGCCTTTGGCAGTTTTCAATGTACACGCTGTCCCCCACATCAAACGGCGCGTCTCTAGCACTGCGATCGTGCACCTCCTTCCTGCGCTTCGCCGCTTTCTTTAAGGACTCCTTTGCGATGTCCCTCGCCACTTGCAAGCGCGATTCTAGCTCAACCTTATAGTCGTCCAGTGAAGCGTATAGGACACGACGGGGGCCCTCTGGCACTTCACTAGGCTGGTCCGGGTCTCGGCCGTAGAGAAGAAAGAATGGCGATTCGCCCGTGCTCTCGTGTGCTGCGGAATTGTAGGCAAACATTGCATACGGGAGCCACAAGTCCCAGTCCCGCTGGTCGCGCGAAACAAAATGCGACAGGAACCCGGCCACGGTTTGGTTCAGTCGCTCCACCGCGCCGTTGCAAGCCGGATGGTACGGTGTTGTCTGCTTCTTAGCGATCTTAAGCAGCTCGCAAACTCTCCTCATTAGCTGCGACACGAAGTTCGTTCCCCGATCTGTCAAGAGTTGCCTCGGGGGTCCATGTCGGAGCACGATCTGTTCGACAAATGCTCTTGCAACCGTGTCTGCCTTCTGATCTGGGAGTGCTACCGCTTCCGCGTATTTTGAAAGGTGGTCGACAAATACTAAAATGTACTTGTTTCCGGAAGTGGTCGTGGGCAATGGGCCCATTATGTCCATACCTGTCCGCTCGAAGGGAGCCGAAACCTCAGGGAACGGCTGAATTGGAGCTGGTCTTCGTTCCTTGGGTGTTTTTCTTTCGAGACAGGAATGACACTTCGCACAGTAGTCTCTAACATCCTGTCGCATGCCACTCCAAAAGTACAAACGCTCCACACGCCTGCGTGTCTTCGCTACGCCAAAATGACCGGCGCATGGCGCATCGTGAAACGCGCGAAGAACCCTTTCTGTCCACGACCGAGGTATGACGACTCTCTCCGAAGCGGTTTTCTCTGGTCTCCCTTTCCTGGTTGGCCTCGTGCGCCGACACAGGGTGCCGTCTTTGTCAATGAAATAACCTAGCTGTTCGGGGTGAGACGGTGCGCCCTCTAAGCTTTCGATTATTCGCTTCAGGTCAGGATCTTTGCACTGCTCTGTGCGTAATTCGGCGGGGTCGACTACGGGGACAAACTCTTCTATAGCTGCCACGGCAGCTGTGCGGCTGAGTGCATCAGCATTCAGATGTGTCTTTCCTGACTTGTGCTCAACTTCAAAGCAGTATTCCTGCAGGTGTAGATTCCATCTAGCGAGTCGCGAGCTAGGGTCCCTGACACTCATCACCCATTTCAGAGGATGGCAGTCTGTGACTAGCTTGAATTTGCGGCCGTAAAGGTAGCATCTGAAGTGCTTTACTGCCCAGACAACGGCGAGGCACTCCCTTTCCGTAGCTCCGTACTTTTGCTCTGTGGGGCTCAGCTGTCGGCTAGCAAAAGCAACGGGATGTTCTTTGCCCTCGATAATCTGAGATAGCACGGCACCAACTGCGAACTTTGACGCATCTGTGGCCATAACGAAGGGCAAATTAAAATCCGGGTGGCGCAACAGCGGTGCACTCATTAGCTTCCCTTTCAGGGCCCCAAAAGCATTCTCCGCGTTTTCGTCCCAGCGAAAGGCGACATTTTTGGCTGTTAAGGCGGTGAGCGGCTTAGCGAGCTTGGCGAACTCCTCTATGTGCCTTCGGTAGTAACCGATCAGGCCGAGAAACTGCCGGACCTGGCGGACGCTAGTCGGGGATGGAAAATCCGAGACACACCTTAGTTTCTCAGGGTCCGGTCGCACGCCGTCAGCTGAAACAACGTGCCCGAGGTATTTCACCTCGTTTTTGAGGAATTGGCACTTAGAGGGCTTCAGCTTGAGACCCGCTCCTATTAGTCGCACCAAAACCTGCTCAATATCGCGCAAATGGTTCTCAAAACTGTCACTGTATATGATAATGTCATCCATATACACGAAGCACAGCCTCCCCAGAAGACCTGCCAGGATAACATCAGCGGTTCTCTGCCGGACAGCAGGGCTGTTGGCCAGACCCATCGGCATTCTTTTCCATTCATAGTGCCCTGAGGGCGTGTTGAATGCCGTTTTCTCGGCATCTGCCGGATCCATTGCTATCTGCCAGAATCCCGCCGCCATGTCCACTACCGTGAAGTACCTGGCAGAGCCCAGCTGAGAAAGCGTCTCCTGTATATTGGGGATGGGGTATGGATCGATGCGAGTTACGGCATTTAGTTTGCGGTAGTCCACTGCCAATCGATACGAGCCATCTGGCTTTTCCACCAATAGTGCTGGTGCTCCCCAGGGTGACTTTGAGTGTTCGACAATGCCGCGATCAATCAGGTCCTGCACCTGCCGCTCCATCTCCTCACGTTGGGAGTAAGGAATCCTGTACGCACGCTGGTAAACGGGCGATGAAGTGCCGGTTTCTATCATGTGCTTTATAACGCCACAGCAGCCCAAATCCAGGTTGGACGCGGCGAATACCTCCGAGTAGTCGTTCAGCAAACCAGCCAGAGCCTCCCTCTCCCTGGATTTTACGTGAGAAAGATCGAACGACACCTTTGGAGCAGCTGAAGGACTAGCATGCTCTACAGTTGCGAGTACCGTATCGGTGGGCTCACGTTGCTCTATCGCAGAGGTGAAGAAAGCCAATGTTTTGTTCTTGGGAAGGCTCAGTGGCTGCTGGCTACAGTTAACCACCCGTAGGGGCACTCTGTGGGCGTCATTAACTGTCACGAGGCACGCGGCTGCCTTCAGGCCATTGCTGAGAGAGTCGACCGGCTCAAGCACTCCCACGGCGCCGCTCTCTACATCTGAAGGCACAAACGCGTACAAAATGTGCTCCGACCAAGGAAGGACGACCGCCTCCTCGACCAGCCGGACGGCAACCCGCGAATATACCTTCTCCAATGATCCCACTGTTTGACGGGTGTCAATATCGGTAATGCGAATCTCAGCCCCTCTCCTGTTCAAAAACGGAACTTTTGAGCCGCCCGCATTAACCTCTTCCTCAGAGAATGAGACTACTACCTTCCCTTTTCTCAAAAAATCCTGCCCTAATATACCTGACACTCCGTTTGGCAGAGACACCGTGTCCGGGCATACGTAGCAGGGGTGCTCCAATGCAATTCCGCCGAGAGAGAAGTGTAACCGGTAGAGTCCACTTATGCCAAGAGGATCCCCCGTTATGCCTACAAATTTGGTTGCCTTACCACCAGACGCTTCCAACACCTCGCGGTCCCCCTTCCTTCGAAGCGTGTTAAAACTGCTCTCCTTAAGCAATGTCACCTTTGACCCCGTATCTATCAACAATTCCATACAACAACCATTTAACTTGCAACGCACAACAGGGCATGCCTCGTCGGCCACACAAACTACCACCACCTCATCATCTACTGCTCCCTCCCCACGCTCCTCAGGCTGGGGAGGACTAACTAGTTTTTTGACTCGGTATCTGGAGCCCCGCTGTAGGCTTGCTTAGGGCGTGTCTCGCCTGCTTCTCTTTGTGGCTCCCCACGGCGCACGTTTTGGCAGAACCTGGCGATGTGTCCGCGACCCTGGCAAGCGAAGCATACGATTTCTTCAAAATCTCGCATACCGCGCCTGTAGCTTTGTGGCGGTCTCCGGTTTCCAGCGAATGGGCGCTGTTGAGCGCGCGCTTCAACCTGGCATTCTACCTGCTGAGATAGCAGCTGTTCTAAGCGATCTAACCGCTCTGTCAAGAGAGCAACCTCAGGGTTGAGCACCGCTCTCTCTATGACGCGTACTCTCGCTGTGGCTGTCGTAACGCCTCATTTTGTTCCTCATCCAATGCGGCCTCCACGGCTTGGTCGAAATTGCTCGGCTTGCGCGAGAGCACGAACCGGCGCACGGGGTCTTACAGACCAGCCACGAACAAAGCGGTCATTTCCTCTTTAAGTATATCCTCCGCGTATTTCTTCTTAAGCTGGTCTCCTTCCTCCTCCCTGCTTAACGTATCGCGCGCTAAGCGCTGAAGCCGCGACGCAAACGTTCGCACGTCCTCCCCTACCATCTGTCCGGCGTCACGGAACCTCTGTACTCGCACGTGACGTGGTTCAGTGTCAAAATGCTCAAACGCGAGCTTCTTAAATTCCGCAAATGATTTTGTGGATTTTACTTTTTCGTCTCGCCATGCAAAATCATGAGCAGCTCCTGCCATCTTACACCTCGCCATTCCCAGCATTTGAGCATCGGACCATCCCCCCATTTTCCCAATCTCTTCTAGCATGGAAAAGAAATCGCAGATTGGAACCCCTGTCTTATCTCCCGTAAACGTCGGAATGACGCTTCCTAATGCCAGCATGCTTGCTCCGAGCGACGGCTGTGGAGTGGGAGCTCCCTCAGATACAGTCATTTTTTTTTTTCAAGCCCTCCAGTGCCTCAAGCCTCTCAAATGGGGGTAAAAGTCCCACAATCAGTCCCGTGATTCCCTTTTGATTACAATTTTGAAGTCATGAATGTCACAGCATTCAGGGGACATTTGCTTTTGAGACCCCACTTCTGACACCAGTGTGATGACCCCCATAATGCGCAGGTCCACACGGGACGGAGAGGCAAAGAGACACCGTATGGCTCAGTTTAAACAAACAGGTATATTCAATAATTACACATGATTAAGATTATACATCAGAGGCTGGGGCGTCCGAGCTTACGTGCCGACGACTTCATGGGGGCGATGGAGTGGCTCCGGAGTTGGGCTCGAGCGGTTGCTGGCAGAAGCTGCACGCCGTCGGGCTTCGGCGCTGAAGGCCCTCTTGGCGAACGATGTCGTCCTGAGCGTGTATGCAGTAGAATTTCAATAGTCGTCCGTTTCTTCGAGGATGGTTCACAAACCCTTCCTCTAGTGTCGTTCGGCTTGGAAGATGAACAGGAGGCGAGCTTGTAGATGATGACAGCAGAGCATAATTTTTCAACATACATATACAGAGAGTTAAACTGGAAAAAGCAGAACTGAATTTACAAAAGAACAAACTTTGCACTACTTTACTCATCGACCGGGCAGGTTAGTGCCTAAGTAGCATCACATTACATGCTAAGCATGGAGCCCCAGCTCAGACTGGGGTGCATCCGTTTACATGTGCTTTTAAGCACTTGATTAACAAAGGACTAAGGGCGGTCATTTCCAGTGGCCCGCCCAAAGCATCAATTCTCCCATCCAAAATAACATGCGAGATGGGGACCACCCCTTGGGTTGGGCTTAGCCTCGAACCCAGAGTCTGTTAACAATACAAACTAAATAAACAACAAAAACGCCACCACTCTCTCTCAAGTGAGAGTATACACAGGCTCTCTCTTCGGAGCTAATTCACTAGCGCCTGTCTTTCCACATTCTTGGCGAGTACTGCCTGTCCGCCATGACAGGTGTCCGTCGCGGCCCTTCTGGGAATGCGCTTTTGTTCACGAGGCACGGCGGGAAGCTGTGGGTGCCTTCCCGGCGATAGCCCACGTCGAAAGGGGAAGGAGGGAAAGAATGTTGTCTTCGCGGTAGCGCATAGCGTCGGCTGTGGTACGGCGCGCTCTGGCCCGCTGACAGCTCCCTTGTCCTGGAATGTGCCCGGAAATTGGGGAGGATAAAGCCTGTTTCCCCGCGGCGGCGGCGGCGGGTCCGGTTGTTCTGGTCGTCACTCAAAGAGCATGGCTGGGTAATTGATGATGCCGCTGTCACGGGTCTCCGTCTACGCCGCGCCGTCGAACGTGGATCCTCGTAGCACACACGGAATGTCACAGTTGCATGGTCACAAGATGCTTGCCGTTCCACACATTGCTCGCTGAAAATGCTCGCAATGGTATAAATACTTGAGATCAGGAGATCGGTATTTGAACAGTGCTTGGCTTCCTCATTTCAGTCCAAGCCGAAGATATCGAAGTTCATGAGTCCACAAAGCTGCCTTTTCCAGGCGGTAAGTGTTAGGTCTGACTGCAAAGTTGTTACCTTTGTTTGAGGCCTTTCTTTTTTTGGCAGATCAGGAAACAGCCACGCACTCCGCGGACCGCATAGCGACACCAGAGCCTCTTGCATCTGATCTTGAGCATGCTTGTAAGATTTTGTAAAATTCTGCAAACTTTAAGTGGCTTTTTTATTATACAGAAATTCGTCCCTGGTGCCTGAAGGACTGCTTATTTTATTTTTTTTAGCAACACACCAAGCTCTATTAAACCGCATATCACAACTGGAGCGCCTCCATGAGGAGTCGCAGAGGAAACTAGGAGCTGCCAAGAGAAGATATCTTAAAAGCGAAGAAGAAAAAGAACGGCTGAAGTCAAAGTTTAAACATATTTTCAGTGACGACCAGATGAGGTCAATGCAGCGGCTTTCAGCACAAGGGATGCGCTGGGAGGCCAGCACGCTTGTAAAGTCACTCAAGCTGCGTCTGTCCTGCGGGTCCCAAGGCTACAGTCTGCTGAGAAACCATGGTTTCCCGTTCCCGTCCGAGCGCACACTCCAACGCCATTTGGAGAATTTCAAGTTTCAGCCTGGGCTTCTTCAAGACATGATCGAGCCTCTCAGAATGAAGGTATACTGAATAACTATGTATACATGAGCCTCATACATAAAACCTCTACGGTTCTGAATCTGCCTGTAAGACATGAGAGGGCTATGAATTGGTAATGGCATTAAGGTTCCTTTTACTAGCATTATGATTTACTACGAGTATATATTAAAGCGACTCTGCGTTCTTTTGCTTCTCTTAATACTATAAAAGTTGCTGCAATATTTCTCTACACGTTATAGCTTTGAAGATTGATCATAGCTTAGATATGGCTGTGGTGGATGTTGTATTAAGCCTGTGGTGCGTAATATGTGTTTTTCCTCCTAGATTGACCTCATGAAGCCTGAAGAGCGCCACGCCACCTTAATGATTGACGAAATGCAAGTTTCACCAGGGCTCGTTTACGATCACTCATGCCGCTGTGTTCTCGGCGCTCCGACACTGCCTTTATCTGACGGTTCCCTACCGGAAGATACGCTAGCTACTCACGGCTTAGTGTTCATGTTGGGAGGGTTGTCCACTAGGTGGAAACAAACGATTGCCTATCATTTAACAGGAAATTCATTCGATGCTGTAACACTGAAGGAAGAAATAATTAATGTAATAACGAAATGCGAAGCACTGGGATTGAAAATTCATGCCGTGACCTCCGCGGGAACCTGGCGCTCTGGAGGCTATTTGGCATTCATGCAGGAAGACACAGCCGGCCGCATACAAACTGTGTTCACCCCTGTGATCCTACACGAAAGCTGTGGTTTTTTGCTGATGTGCCCCACTTACTGAAAAATTTGAGGAACCACTTGACTAAAGGTCAGTTAATTTACCTTCCCGATGATGTAGTTAAAAAAAACGGCCTGCCAACTAACGTTGTAAACATTGAATATATTAAGATTCTGGTTCAGCGCGACGCAAAATCTGAGCTCAAGCTTGCTCCTCACCTGAATCCTGCATGTGTCGATCCTACTCATTATGACAAAATGAAAGTTAGTTTGGCTTACAGTTTATTTCACAACGACACATCAACTGGTTTGCACATTTTGGTAGAGAAAGGATTGCTATCGAAAAATGCACTTTCGACGGCGTGGTTTGTCGCAACGATCTTTCGCTAGTTTCGCTTGTTGACATTACGAATCAGCAAGCTCGCATTTAGCAAAGCAGATGGAGGAACTTGTGAGGACGGCGTATCATTTCTGAATGAGACAGTAGAGTTGTTTTCTAAAATTGGTATTGGTGCACAGACTAAAGCAATATGGAAGCCTGTTCAAACAGGCATCATTTTGTCAACACTGTCTGCACTCGAAGTGCAAGACATGTTAATAAAGAAGTGCGATTTCGAGTATGTTTTATTAAGTAGGTTCAGTCAAGATGGACTTGAGAGCCTGTTCTCAACTCTGCGGGCAAAAAACCCCATCCCACGCCTCTACGAGTTCAAGTGCAGCCTTAGGAGCGCGACACTAGCACAGTTTCTAAGGCCGAGTAGGTACGGTAGCTACTCAGATGATGAAGGATTTTTGCTCGTGGGCTTGAATGCAGAAAAAGAACAGAGTGAAGAGGGCAGCGTCATAGCTCCCTCTGACCTTCTAGACTTAAGCTCGGAAGGAGAGGAGTCGCTAGTGTACCTAGCAGGCTACGTTATTTCCAAAATAACAAAGAAGCTTCATTGCGAAGACTGCAGTGCTTCTCTAACTTCTAATGATGCAAGCTGCAGACTAATTGAGCTCAAGAACTACTCCTCATCGCACCTGTCGCTCACCAGTCCTTCTGCAGGGGTGGTTGAAGTCATTAAAGTAGCTGAAAACTTTTTCCGTGCAAACAGTGAGGCACTGCTACACTGTAAAAAAAAATGCTCCGCAGTACAGAGAAACCCGCTGGTAATGCGTTGCCGGAGGGTTTTCCGCAACATGAGGTACGGACTAAATGTCAGAAACAGAGACTCCGTATGACGACTGTCACATTCTTGGTAACGGAAAGTTACGCCATGCTATGCACGAGACCGAAATCGTTTTTTCACAACGAATGCTTATGTTTTGTTCTTATTGAAGTTTCCGCAATGTGTATGCATACGTCCTCCGTTCACTCGGAAGTCATTTCATCTAGAGCGGAAATTATCTGTATTGTAATTATGTACTTTCTGTAGTACATGAACATGCGTCTTCGTATAGCTTCTGCCCGCAATGTTCACTGCAGATATAGCCGTCCAGGTGCCGAAGGAATAAGTATTATGTACAAGGCTTTCCTTTGCGCATATTATGTAGTGCATACGTACAAAGAATGCAGCTTAGAATGAAAGAGTGGTAAGTGTTTGGGTGAGTACAAGTACATACGTTTTCTTTTCATGGCAAACTACACACATTGTACATCTGCACATTGCTGTCGGATCCATCTGAAAAGCATAAAAAAAAACCTCATTTAGTGGTCACACAACACCAAATATAAATTTCACAAATACATTTCAACCATCCGCTATTGAACAATCAGCTTTCGTAGAAGCTTTCAAAAGCCATTCACCGAGAACCAACCCGTTATAATTTATTGCCCAAAATTCATTTCTCATAACAGTAAACAGTAAAAACCACAGGTCCAGAAAGAAGCAGACAAAATGCGCTTTCCCGGGCGGCACTGTGCGCATGAAAGTCTTTACAGTTGCTTATCATTTTATGCAAATAGAAAGTAGCTCAGGATGGGGGCCAGATGCAATTCAATGCAGGTGCCTTTCTGTACATAGTACTAAATGCACAACTTAGCGAGCAAGGAACATTGGTAACATCTGAAAAAGGTGGGAGACGCTTGCCGAATTTATCGTCCATCCAATTTGTTATAGGCAAGACAAGACGAAGCGAAAGTCCCGCACTCAGTTTATATCCAGTTCCCGGGCATGCCCGTTGCGGCAGATTATAACGCTTTTTATTATGACACAAACTTGGAATACGGCCCCAGGAAGCACACTTCCCCAAAACCGCATGTTTTCACTCATAGATTCCATTATCTCAGCATGTGCAAGAAAATGTACTAATATCTGAGGTCAGTGAAAATGCAGTCACACGTACCGGAAGCAGCTCACTAAGGCATTCCAATATCTCTGCAGTGTGCCTCACAAGGAACGGATGCTCAAGTTTCAAAAAAGGGCTCTTGGCAGAAATTTAACCAAAGGCCATTGCCATGTGAACCTTTTCAAAATGATGACCCAGAAAGACGAAGTGTCCTCATGTGTCTGATGCAAAAGAAGGATGAAGGCATAAGTCCTTCTGCTTTTTGAACAGCTGTGATAAGTTTTTTACTGGTACTGCTTGGTGCAGCTTCAGTCTCCTTCTTGACATTTTGTGAAATAATTATATATCTGCAAAAGATCTCGCTAGCAAACATTTTGGCACTAATGGAGAAGCAAAAAGACGCATGTCCTAGGCCTTTTTTTGTGACACTAAAGGAAGGCTTGCCTTTTAGAGTCATTGATTACGAAGAGGTCCATGTGGCAACAAACTTTGAGAGAATTCCTTCAAGGACTCTTTGTTCTCATTAGGTGCCCTGTAGATATATCACAACACCTAAGTGAGCTGTTACCAGCCCTGTGAGTTCACTGTCACTTGACATCAAGGGTATGTACTTTTCCTCGCCACATGCAGCAATGATGTATATGTCAAGAGAAAGCATAAAAGATTTCTAAAAGCAATTCTAGATTGCTTGCGGAGGAAAGCACAAGAGTGGCCATGCTCAGCGGTTACCTTTGCTTCTTGCTCGAGTTCTACAGTGAGTACTACGTAATGACAGGTGTCTGCATCAACTCATATTTAACACCCGTCCTGTGCGACCTCCATCTTGCACTACATGACAGGCAACTTTATAACACCCTTCATGCAAAGTGTCATCAGGGTCGGTGTTTTCTGTCAGTTTCCTGGTCCTGTGGTTTGTGCTGTGTTTTCTACTCTTAAATTATTTACTGCCTTCATTCTCCACTCCATGAAGCCTGAATGTGCTACACTGGGCTGCTCGACGCGTCGTGGAGCAGCCCAGTGGCCATTTTTTTTTCATACGTCGGAGGCACTCAGCAAGAAAGCCATGCTTACTATATTCAGCAGACAAGGGTACATGTGAGACACATCATTAATAACTAATTCTCACAGTGGTATCTGGTACAAGAATATCTAAACACTACTCAATTTTGGTTAAGTTTTCAGATACACTCTTAGATTAAAAACATAATTTGGCTACATTAGCAGAAGCACAGCACCAAGGTACTCACCAGTTACCTGAAGCACTGTACGCAAGTTCTCGTGCCATCATGAATACAGCACACTGTCCACGTCTTCATAATGCCATGTCACTCCAGCACTTCGGTAGCAAAATTTTCCTTTAAAAAAAAGTAGTTTTGTTTATGTTAGACTGGTCATATTTAATTTTACTATATACTATGTACTTCTCATTGTACTGCCCCAGACTAAAAAATACCAATGATCACGCTTTGAATTATGTCATATGTGATCACCATTATGTGATCACCAATATGTTCTTAGAAATTCTGATTGAAATAAATCTGACAAAATATTATTTCAGAAAATGTGGCACAAGGAAGGACGCTAGCTAGATAACCTGGACGAATGTTTTCAGTTGCATGCAGCCACCAGCACAATTGCACACAAAATGTACAATAAAGTGGGTTTTACCTTTCCGAATAGATTTTAATGCTGCAAACATTTAAGTAAAAAAAATTTAACCTTCCATTCCGCATAAAGGAAAGAAAATTCCTCTCGTTTTTCACAAGCCTCTGCAAGTACACAATTCAGTGAATCTACTCTACAAGTACTTGAATCTATCAGCACGAGACAGGGACGAGAAAAGAAACAAAACAGGCACTGACTCGCAACTGAAGTTTATTGAAGTGAACAGAGAGTATACAGAAAAGCCACACGCCACAAACTACACAATTACACATAAGCTACATCACAACATAAGTAAAAGATTGCCCTTAACATTCCTCTCATCTAGACAGTCCAACCCGCTGCATGTTAACGCTATGGGCAGCACAATCACACATTCGTCACCGAGTCATAAGATGTGTCTAGCCTCAATAATTTTCTGGTTAATCTGCTGTGAACGTAGTGCCAAAATGCATGTTGCCGAAAGGAATGGCTAGCAGCCTTCACATCCCTTGTAATATGCAGATAAGTTACAACCCCTACCAATATCCAAATACCTCTCATGCTCCTGTAGTCTTACATTGATACACATTCCAGTTTCACCAACACCACATGATAATGGTATGCAATGCATGCAATGGTTGCAAGGCACATATATGTTGCCACGTTTCACTCGACACATGTGCTTTTCCCTAACGAAATTCACAAAATTATTAACAATGTTACAGATTGTAGACAACTTATTAGGGGCCGAACACACCATTTTTACGTCATACCTTCTGGCCACAGTTTTCAAATTTTTCAGCAATCTATGTATGTACAGTAACACAGTCAGTCTTTTGGCATCTCACTGGCTGGCCCCAGCCTGATCATGCCAGTCCCTGCGAAGGGGTTTCAGCTTTTAACATGCTGAAGGGAAGAATGGCACAGCATCAAGTAACGAGGAAAGCAGGACAGCACACCCACGCACAAGTGCCAACCCTGGAGCAGATACAAAATCCAAGAGCGCGTGCTTGACATTCAGCGTTGACAGTCAAGGAAACGAGGAAACATGGATTTGAACGCTAAAGATTGAACGAGCCCGATCCTTGGCTGCCAACGCTGAATGTCAAGTACACGCTCCTAGATTCTGCATCCGCTCCAAGGATGGCACTTGTGCGTGGGTGTGCTCTCCTGTTGTCCTTGTTACTTGATGCTGCGCCATTCTTATCTTTAGCATGTCAGACCAACTTGCCCAATATTATATGCTCAGCTTTAACAATTTATCGCACGCTTCTGCAATAGCATGGTTGGGAAATCATGCTTTCATTAGCCTTAAAATCTTCTCTTGGAAACCAGTTGTCACGCTGTAAAAGCATGGCTTCACCAATACCGAGCCTAGACTTGACGACGCAATGCTATCTTTCACTAGCTTAGAATCGTTCGACCAACAGTCAAGTAGCTGCTTAACACTCCTGGGTGAATATCGCTAGCACACATGGCGTGTGCAGAACATCAAGGTAAGGTTCAGAAACCGCAGCTCTTTTTGTTGGGACATTTTCTCCAAGGTAAACTTAAGACAAAGGCCTTGCTCCTTAAACAAGTTCACAATATGTACAGGTCCCACACTATCACAACCTTTGTAAAAGACCAGAAAATTATAGACGTAGCGAAAGATTTCCCCCAGCCCATGCAATTTCTTGGCAATCATTCCTTCCACCCTGCTTAAGAGAATATTGCTTAGCACAGGGGCAACCTTCGAATCGATACATTTAGCAGACTTTTGAACATATGCCGCACTGCCATACTCCACAAACATCCTCTTCACTTCAAATAAAAGGAGGCAAGTGCCAAAAAAGACTTATGTTACACACCCGTTCCTAAACACGAGCTCATCGTTGTGCTCCGATATACACATTCATAAGCTTTTCACAAGATCTTCATACGGGATAGAATAAAATAGTTCTACATCGAAACTAATCACAAGACAATCCGCTGGATTGTCATTCTTAAGATACTCAACCACACGGCGAATTGAGTACAAGAAATGGATCTTCAAGATGCGAAGTAGACAGATGCTTTTGCAAATAACCAGAGATAATTTTGCATGAATCCTTTTCTGAAATTTATCTGAAGAGCATGTTATTGAATAGCATTTATTTGAAGAGCATGTTTGTAGAGTAGCGCAGTGCGGTATGTGTTCTAAAGTCTCGAATATGTAGTGGTTCAAAGGTTGACCTTGTGCTAAGCAATATTTTCTTGAGTAAGGGTGGATAGAATAATTGTCCAGAATGTGCATGGGCTGGGGGAAAAATCTTTTGCTATGTCGATGATTTTCTGGTCTTTTATAAAGGTTGTGATAGTTCGGGACCTGTACATCTTCTCAAGTTGTTTAAGGAGCAAGGCCTTTATCTCAGGTTTACCTTGGAGCAAATGTCCTAAGAAAAAGAGCTGTGGTTTCTGGACCTTACCTTGATGTTCAGCACACTTCATGTGTGCTGGCGAGTGTTAAGCTGCTACCTGGCTACATGTCGACCATTCCAAGCTAGTGAAAGATAGCATTGCACTTTCTAGCGCGGGCTCAGAATTGATGAAATTATCCTTTCACAGCATGACGACTAGTTTCCAAGAGCAGATTTTAAGGTTAACGAACGCAGGATTTCCAAACCTTTTTACTGCAAGAGCATATGATAAATTGTTAAAGAAGCTGAGACAGTTTTGCGGTGACCGGCACAATCAGGCTGGGGCCAGCCAGCGAGATGCCAAAAGACCAGTTGTGTTACCGTATGTACATAAATTGTCGCACAATTTGAAAAATGTGGCCAGAAGGTATGATGTAAAAGTGGCTTTCTCGGCCCCTAATACGTTGTCTAAAGCATGTAAAATTTTAAGATAATCCTGTGAATGTGGCTCGAGAAAAGTACACGTGTAGAGTGAAATGTATATGTACCTTGTAAAATGAATGTGGTATCAAATATTATCTTGTAGTCTGGTTTACGTAGGTGCAACTGGAAGGTGTATGAATGTAAGACTACAGGAACACAAGAGGGTAGGGGCTTGGCTAGGTGGTTGGGGTAACTCTGCTGTACACTGCACGGGATGTGAAGTCTGCTACCCTTTCCTTTTGGCAACACGCATTTTGGCAGTAAATTCAGAGAGATTAAATGGGAGATTATCGAGGCTAGACACATCTTATGACTCCGTGAAGAATGTGTGTTTTGTCTATCGTGTTAACACACGAGTTGGACTACCTCGATCAGGGAAATGTTGAGGGCGATTTTTGACTCATGTTGTCCTGTATGCTTATCTGTAACTACATGGTTTATGGTATTGCTTGGCTTTTTATATATTCCCTGTTCACGCCAATAAACTTTAGTCGCGAGTCAGCACCTGTCTTGTCTCCTTTCTCATCCTTGTCTTTCGCGCTGGTGGATTCACCGCAATGGCTCACCTCTGCAGAAATACAAGGCATGACATTTTCCTCTTCACACTCGTGGTTCAGCGCATAATACGGCAAAGGCTTTTCAATTCCAAGGAAAGTTCATGGCTCCATTGAACACTGCCTCCTGCTTACAAGACACAGAGCAGCAATCATTGTAGATTCTACCTGTGACAAAAAGAGCAAAGAGCAAAGAGTGGACTAAACTAGGAAAGCAGCACAATATATCTATAGCCAAATAACTGAACTGAAAGAAATAGAGGGTAGTGTAATAGTGAACACACTGATATATTGCAAGTGAGATATATGCATAATATATTGCAATATCCAACACTGCTACCATTGCCTTAGCCAACTACTTCATAAATAACAATAAATGCAGTATCACAAAAATACTGATAACGTACTATTAGTGTTAATAGTAGCAGTGCAGGTTCCATGAACAAAAAAGGGCCCAGTGCTGACTGTCGTTCCCACAGCAGCCTTGTGACCAATGGCTGGTGTAAAGGAAAGAGGAGGAATGACTGAGAAGAGAAAGAGCCAGGGGGAAGGAAAATAGGTATAGAAGGGCTTAGGATATCATAGGCAAATAAGGTTGTTTAGACAGTGAGCACAAAATAAACATTACCACACAAGTAAAGACATACAAGACCAAACATATATATCATTGTGCAGAGTGGCAAACTTGATGCCATTTAGCCCAAAATATGTTTTCAATAAAGTGATTATAATTATTAATAGAACAACTGACCGAGTGAAACCATAACAGGGATGAACAAGGAAGTTGTTAATATTCTGGCAGAAAATAAAAGAAGAAAATGGATCTGGCCAGGGCATACAATGCAGAGAATGAATCACCAATGGTATCTTAGGGCAACAGAATGAATGTGATGGATTTTAATGGCACAAGGGCATCTGTGGCCAAAGAGTGCCTTAGCACAAGTTAATTTCGTCTACTCAAGGTGAAATCAGAGACCCATTTCCCAAGCATTTCATTCCAGATAAGCGGAGCACCACGCCGGGAAACAGCTTGTGCATTGTATCGCAACAAAATGAATTTCACTTTAAGGAAAATATAGCAGGAGATAGCTGATTATAAGCTCACTAGATAAGATTAGGTGATTTCTGATAGTGTGGCATGTAGCTGGTGCAAGACACAGATAATTAAACTGGAAAAGGCCATTGTCCTGAGGTGAATGTAAACTAAGCAATGAGGATAATGAAATTCGCTACACTAGAGCTGTTAAGAATCAGCTCAAGTTCCATGCTTCAAGATGATGCAAGTTTGCTCAGTGAAAAAAAAATTATAAGTTCACCCAAGAATTGGTATCTTGGTGGTATCAGGCTGCAGGTGCAGATGAATTAATCCTGCCTCAGAGAAGAGCTACATAGAGCACAAAACATTTTAGGCCAGTCCTACACTGACAGCTGTTAATAACTATTTTAAAACTGTTTTTCATTGCACAAACAATAATACCGAGTTTGTGTTGGTCATGTGATTATGTTACTGAGGCTCTCCTAAAAATTCTAGCCAGAGCTAAAATACAAGCTGTCTCAACTAAGTTTTTATACCAACAATGAGAACATAAACACATGCAGATTATTCAAGTAGAAGTTTTATTCTTCATGACGTGCCCTACAAATTTTAAATTATACTGAAAAGTAATAGAGTGGAGTGCTTGTGCCAAAAATACTAAACCTCAACAACAAAGAGAACACAAGATAAAGGCAACAACATATTGCCCAAAATTTGAATGTTTGACAGAACAAATATGAAAAGAAAACCTCTCCACAACTGGAACAGCGTGATACCGAGCACACATTTGAAAATTGTTTCATCCAAATCCCCAGTCTGGTGCTCCAGCACTCTTCAGCCAGCATGTCATGAAATGTACCATAGTTCTGGTAGCTGTAAAGAGTATACAGCTGATCCGGCATTTTGATATGTGAACAGTAACCCTCAATGACCACCAGGCTGAATACTTTCAAGAGGCTGTTCTAGTAACAAGACTGCAGTGAAACACTTAGCAAGTTATGCTGGGGTAATAATGCAAACCGTTAATCTGAGAGTTTGCTACCACGCAACTCTGTAGTAACTCCTAAAGTGTTGCAATCGAATGAAAAAAAGGACTGCCTATTATATAAACAAAAGTCAAGAGGCTGCAATTCAAGGCCACGACAGAAGTGCTGCAATACAGCAATAGCGATACAATGTACACTTTAAGCAACACAATGAAACATGATCTTTTATCCTTAATTATCAGAATTTAAATATTTATTTTCCTTGCTTTCTTGCAAAATTAAGTTTAGATCGTGAAAGCGCTCAAAAAGACAAGGATACAGAAAGAGATTTCCACACAGTGCGCTTGCTTCCAGTGTCTTTTTGAGCACATCCACTATCTAAACATGGTAACCCAACTAGTCTAAATGCTGTCGTTATTCCAAAATTAAGCCTTTCACAAAGTGGGAGCCCTTTTCCCCATACAAGGTGCACCATAACTAATCCAACACTTTTTTCATGATATGTTTTCTCTGAGAATAAACACTGTTTGAAGATTTTGCAATAGTACTTGTCTTTTCGATTCTACGAATGTATCATGCAAGTGTTCAATGAAATGACAATCTGCCTATCTTGATCATTGCTCAAAATCAGGGTATAATGCACCATGAAGGGCAGGCTCTGCTTGATTTTTGTTTTCCTAACGAAGCATGTACGTGCAACCCTTCTGCTGGCTTGTATGCAGCAGGTTTGTCTAGCTAGGCGAACTGTGGTTTTGCTATAAAGATGAAATGGTACTTTGGAAGTGAATGGTTTTCTAAAATGCATTTAACATACATACCGGCGCTTTAACAGCACCTGGTGTAAGCAACATCAGTGGGGGGACCGCAGGAGTGGCCTAGTGGTCCGAGCATCTGCCTCGCAAGCAGGAGGTGCGGAGTTCGATCCCCAGTGCCACCGGGTAACCAGCGGTGATACAATGGGTCGTTTCAATGGCCAGTTTAAAACTTGAAATAACCATGCTGCAATATATACAAAAAATGATTTGTGTGCTCTCTCTTACATGACATAGTTAATCATATCATAGTGTTGGTAGTACACAAAATGCATGTGTGGAACATATTTTGTTCACATCTTACCTGCTATGTGCTGTTATGGCATGTTATGTGCTGGGAAAGCAACAGGTAGTGAGCAATGTTGTGTTGCAGCCTTTTTTCTGGTGGAATTTGAATCATGTGAGGTGCAGCTGAAAGAAATTGTTTCATACATAAGTATATTTCATGTAACACAACAAAAAGTGCACAGCCCCATCATGAGTTGTGGTTTAAACTAACACCGAGCTTTTTACTACTCTATTTAACATATGATGCAAGTCAGTGATGCTGGAGGCACAAAACTAAATACTGTGAGGTAACAAGAGCTAATATGGACAATCATGCCTTTAAGAGATATTGTCAATATATATTTTCTTGAATGAACTAAAGTTATCCTTAGAAGCATTCAGAGGAAGATAATTTTGCTAAATGCCTTTTGCCAGAATAGGCCTTTTATGAACCAGTTGCAAATGAAAAGAATAACTTTAAGTAAGACCATGCTATGCATGCTCTAACGCCAAAGTAGTTGCATACAAGCAGTATACTATGCCCCTAGTTTTATGGTGGGCCTGTACTGCACAATTTTCATGCAAGGTAGTGGAAAGTATGTGCCATGAAACAGACCTCTGCTTGCTGAAACTGGCAAATAAGTACTGGGTTTTTAAGGCAGGAAAGAAGTTACATAGTTCCTTCTGCAGGTTTTGAACTTCAGGTTAGTTATTTGAAAAATATCAATCCCTGAACTGCAATGATTGAAGTTTTTAGCAAATAACATTTCCATTGTAACAGTGGAAACTCTCTTTTATTTGAGGAACGACTTTTCAAAAGCCTGCGTTTCATGGTGGCTGTCAAGTAGCCCTGATAAAGAGAAACCAGTCACGACACACAACCAAGCCCCCGTAGCACATTTTCAACTATACCCTCATGATATAGCTTTAAAGTAAGTGTTAAGCAATACAAATACAAATCCCTTGATTTCCTTCATGATTTATCACTGGTGTATTCATACAAAGATAACCGTACAAGATGTGGAGTGCATGGTACAGAGAGAGTAGGCGGATGGTTTTTTGACACTCAAAAAGTGAACAAGGGAAGGAAAAATCTCAGGGTGCTTGCCGTTTCGACAAGACAACTTGTTTTCGTCTGGGGTCAACACATACAGAGGAAACTTAGAATCAAGTACAGGGTTGTCCACTCTTAGTGCGAACACGCGAGCACATGGCTGTGCTCTTTGGGCCACTGTGTCTGACATTGCCACACATCGAAGTGTAACATGACACGAAGCACCACATCCAGGTGCATCTCCTCTTGCGCCATTTTGCAGCGATGAGTGGCTGCGCCGCACACAGTGAACCTCTAAAGAGTGCGGCCATGCGCTCACATGTTTGCACTAAATGTGGCCAGCTCTGTACTTTCCGGAATTGGCATAATTATTTGAAAAGGCCTTGCACATGGTCAGAGTTTTCCCAACCCATAATTTCCCCCTCCTTTTCTGCTTTCTTTAATTTATCGTTATACTTTAACCTTATGCCCTGCACCTCCTGACATCACTTCTCGGAACCTTGGCTGCCATACTCCTCCCCCTCCCCCTTCTTTTTGCCTTTTCTCCGAACCTGCCCTCATTTTCTCTTTTTCCTTCAAATTATTTTGCCCCCCCCCCCCTGGTATTTTATTCTGCCATGCTGCTTAATTCCTTTATCCTAGTTTTTCAGGAAAAGGCAGCCAGCCATACCAAGCCACCTGTTGCGGCTGGACATAAAGCCATTCAAGCCCACTATCCACACTCCATACCCCGAGATTCGTTTCTACTGAATTGGGCTTTTTTGTTTTCACAGTTTTGCAGGTCAACTGGTTAATCTTCTTTAGCAGCTATCATGCCTGGTCAAGGTTCACGCTCCCCATCGTAACGCCCTTCCCATATCGCATCCTCGTCCCACACAACAGGCCTTTCGCCTCGAAGTGAAAACCTTATTTAAACCCCACCAATGATGAACACTTTGCCAGACAAAGACAAGTCCTCTTGTCGAAACGTCGGCAAGCACCCTGAGGCTTTTCCCTTCCTTATTCAGTTTGTGAGATACCAGGGACAGGTGTTCAAGCAGCCATACCACACTAATACCCCTGTCACACGGGCACCGCGAAGGCCTTTGAGAATCATATCCAAAGGCGTAAGGAGTGCAGCTACCCGGTACAAATGTTGCGCCTTTGTCGCTAAGGGCCTTGGAGGCGAAGGCGCTCAACCGAGACCTTCGGAGCCCGAAGATGCGGCATTCGAGAAGCTGTGATCGCAGTTCTATCCAAAGTCAAAAAGTAAAAGCAATAAAAAAAATATAATAATGTTTGAAAACATTTTTTTCAAATACGAAAGGTGTGTCTGGCTTTGGTTTTTGTACGGGTGTTTATGTTTTATGTTCAAATTTCAAGACAGTGAAAGTGTTGCGGCAACACCGAGCGCCCATGGTGGCCAAGGCAATACACGTACAAAACCTGCTCCTGCTGATGAGAGTAGCTGTTGCAGTACTTTTAAGGAAGCAATCAGAATAAAAAAATTGTCAAAGCTCAATGAATGAACAGAATACACCACTTTAATTTTAGAACACTCACTTCAGCCACCTCGAGTATAGCAGCGGGTGCTAAGCCTGAACGACTTTCACCTTTGGGCTGCACCGTGTAGCTGCATCGCTGCTCCTTTAAGCTTTCGCTCCTTTGGTGAAAAATGGTGCCTTTGCTGGAAAGGCCTTCGAGGAATGCCATGTGACAGGGGTATAAAGTACATTTTTTACTGACACGAAAGACTCAGTGCCTTTAGTTCTGACAACATTCTGAATCATGCTTTGGTGGCTTAGCATATCAAAATACTGGACATGACAAAATCAGCTAATTAGTGAGGGCTATTATTTGCTATAGGTAAAATTATAACATTTTCCTAAAATAATGAAAAGAAACCACCAGCACTGACATCAATGTACAATTTGACTAACATACTGACATGACAATATAGTTACACGTAAATTCCCTTTTCGCACTTCAAAACTGCATGCATTATTTCTAGAAAGTGGGAGAATGGAAGCTCATACATAGTGCCAAAGAAAAGAGTGCATAATAGTACCACTTATGAGGTGTTTATCGGCAACTGCAATGAGCAAGGCTATGTTAGAGTTATGTGTCTTACGAGCGCATGCACTTGGGAGGTGATAGCAGCTGTGGACGCAGCTGTCCATCGCAGTTTTGAGTCTGTCGAGATAACACATGGGGTAAGGTATTCCCTGTTTTGCTGCCGAAGGCAAAACCGTCAGCGAGTGGAGTTGCCTTGCTATTCACTGTCAATATCTACTGCTCAAAGTAAAGGAAACTAGGGCAGAAAACATACAGCATTTCATATTATGCTTTGGCCAAATGCAGTGAGAATGAAACAGACTAGACTTGTCTTATGACGTTTGCACTCTTTACTTTGCACCAGAGGAAAATAAATTTATGTACAGTTGACCTACTGCTTGCCACAGTCCTGGAGGAAATGAATCCAGGTCTCAGAAATTCTACCGAGAGAATACTGATGCTGCATGTGCATTTCTCTGAACTGTTCTGAAATATGCAGAAGTTACCAATTTTTTTACTACCTGATTACATACTGTAATCTTTGCAAGGAATATGAGATTAACGGACTGGGAAAAAATGTCAGGAGTGGTACCTTTGGTACTGGGCACTTGGACAAACAAATGACCCACTGGGCGTCCCCAGGAGCTCTGCTACCAGGCACCCCTAGCAACAGTAGTCAATTTTCCAGATCCAAAGGAGCCATGCGAATGATTGCCGAAAACCCAAGTTTAAGGACAGCAGATGCATGAACACAAAACAGTTTTCCAACTTTGTTTCAGTGTGATAAATGGTTTCAAATCTCTAGACTATATCTGGTAGTACACAAATTATCAGAACACCATCTCCCGCTCAGAATCATCTCAAAACACATTCGACACGCAGTACCAACATGGACAGTTCGTGCTTAATTGAATCCAAAAGTTTACGCTGATCGACCAATATTACTCTAAATAGAGACAGAAAGCGCATGCACGTTGTACTGATGTTATCGTGAACATAACATGCGACGAGACGCAGGGTTACAATACAAACAAAAAACCGCTTTCAAAATTTGAGAACAAAAGGCTCACCTTCTCACAAGTTCGCCAAACCGGAGACGTTGCCGAGTGGCTGCCGCCAAAGTCACTCGCAATATATAATAATAATTGGTTTTTGGTGGAAAGGAAATGGCGCAGTATCTGTCTCATATATCGTTGGACACCTGAACCGCGCCGTAAGGGAAGGGATAAAGGAGGGAGTGAAAGAAGAGAGGAACAAATAGGTCCGTAGTGGAGGGCTTCGGAATAATTTCGACCACCTGGGGATCTTTAACGTGCACTGACATCGCACAGCACACGGGCGCCTTAGCGTTTTTCCTCCATAAAAACGCAGCCGCCGCGACTCGCAATGCACAGAAACAATAAAAATGCAGTGCCGCTGACTTTCCTTGAGCAATTCCAGTCGATTGAACTTCCAACTGTTCGCACCGACTACCTCTGCAAGCATGTCTAAAAGTTAGCGGCGCAGCCACGCCATTTGCAATTTACGGAGATACACGGGAAATTCATAGCGCCATTCGCGTATTCGTGCTCAAGCTCACGTCGCTGATGTCGCAAAGGCGCACAACGGCAAAAACATATAAGATGTATTTAATTTTACGGTAGCTTTTTTAGCTGACAACCTGAATCGTTTGATATATTGTTTTTTCTTTTCGTTGCATGAACGTTATTACCACCAGCGGCAGCGCAGCTTGGCCATGGCTAGCCATGGCGAAGTCGAAGCGCTAGCCGAGCCCGCAGTCGGAAACATGTGCGCAGTTAGCGCAGTGTGGAGTTGAATGAACAGGCGCTATGGAATGGGTTTTTGTTCTTCCGTGTTCGCTGCGTGCGTCCTGCGCGTTGTGTGTCTTTAGTATGTGTGTGTGTATGTTTGTGGCCGGAACGCTGCATTGGAGTGTACATACAACAGCTCGCTGTCCCGTGCGGCATCGGTGCGTAGTAAAACGATCATGCAGAATGTGCGCTACAATTCCAGTGGCCCTGCACGAAAGAGGAGACTTGAAGCCGACGGAAAAGCTGCTCTCCCTCGTGGGACTGCAAGAATCTGGCGAGTAACAGTCGACGCGCGTTTCGGTGGATGATTCCGTTTACCACGCCAAAAAATTCAGCACTGGCCAACAGCAATGATGAACTGCTGCTGCATCATCACCTGTGTGATGTTTGTGACAAGCTTGTTGGATGTGAACGTGGCCATGAATGGTATTCGCCGAGCAGTGGCCCTCAGGGCGTGGCACCAGTGGATACCTGAAGACGATTACTGTTTGCCCGCGCCCTGGCGCCTCGCATTCACCCTTTTTCATTTTTTTTAGCGAGGGGGTGGGGGAATTACCGTCTGCTCAAATTTAATGTCACTAATATTTTGAGCTTATTTTCTAAACGGGTGCCGTGGTGGCACTGTAAGCAATGCATTTACTGGGCAGAAGTTTATTTTATGTTGTGTTGGCACAAGGTTAATGATTGTCATTGTACTGTGGTGCGATGTTCAAACAAAACACATAATTGTACACTCACTTTGAAGAATGTATAATGAGGTAATAAATTACTGAGCAGCGAGTATGCACTGTGGTAAATGCGACGAACGTTATTGAATTACTTCACACTTGTCATGTTCTGTTGTCGTTAGTGATTACGTATGCCTTGGTGTCTGCTGCTTTCCAGTGTAGGGGTCGAGAGGCATGTCGAGCTCCACTTAGCAGCTTTTTTTCCTTCCACTCTCTACTGGCCAACGTGGTAAAATAAACTCAACATAATGCGTGATTGCTCAGACCTAGATTAGACTACCATTTCACTTATTTACTCTCAGGGCCAATTGGCATCGAAGAGAGGAGAGCGACTAACATAAATACATGTGTAGGCAGATTAATTAAAATGATTATACACAGCATACTTGAAGGCATTGGATGCAGTGGTGGACATGACGAAGGCAGAGAAGATGTGACAGCTGGAAACGTAGAAAAGTGGAGATCTGCGTGAGTTTGTACGCGACTTAAGGTGAACGCTAGCAAAAAATTAAGAAGGCGCAGAAGACTGAGGCCAGAGTTAAAACTGTAGTTTAACAGAGGAAAGCACCTCCCAGCAAGCCAAAATGTGCACATGCAAGCAGTTATGTGAACACGCAACATAGAAAATGAAACTCCTTTTTGGACAGAAGGAAAGCTAAGGCACATTGCTTATTGTGATGTTGCTTAAAAAGTTGGTGTCTAGTTGTTACCCTTCATATCTGGTCCTTCCACACCCAGCAACTGAAATGCCATCAAAAAGGAGCATCTCCAAGCACTCTAATTACATGGGAGGTACACATCGCCAGATGTCAGAGGCTTGGCGTCTCATCTTGCAGACTAGCTAGTTTGGCAGATTTAAACTTTACTGCATGTAAGAGGCATGCGGTAGCCTTGAAGGGGAGTATTTCATAAGTGTTACAGCATATTGTACAGTGCTGGCATGCTTCATTATTTACATCACAGTAATATGCTAGCACAGGCTGGAAAGTGTAAGTGAACAGAAAAAAACAATGTTCATGCCATATCTTAGCCACATTCTTAGTATTGTATAAAAAGTGCAAATAAGGAATTCCTCATTTTTTGTCAGCTTTTTCTTTCTGTGCATTGATTTTTTGCAACTTAGCAAGGTTCTACAGTCTTGTGTGCCTATCGGCAGGCCCCTTGTTTGTCAAAGGTACCGAGTACATAATGGGTCATGTCAGTGCAAGCTAAGTAAACGATGGATAGAAAATTCGTGCTTTCAGAGTATTTGCAGAAAAAACTGCTATTATTTCCTACTCAGGATGGGGGAACAGCATCGATGGTGCACATCCTCCTTGTCACTGCAGCAATTATGGCTGCTCGCTGCTTTTTGGTGGGGTTTCATTTATCTGCAGGAAGAGCAGGCATGAATGGGCGGCAATAGGTACCTACTAAATTAAACATTGCATTGAGCAATATGTTGTTGTGTCGGTGCTTTTGTTATCCATGAAGGAGTTGGTGTTTTGATTAATGGTTGTGTAGCAAAGATGTAACTGCTACATTGCACTGCATTCACAGATTTGTTTGCCCATGCTTTTGGTTTACTCAGTTGTTTATTTCCTTACCAAATGGCAGATGGAAATTCAGCTTTCAACTTGTGCACTTTCATCATGTTTGCAATGTACTTTCAGCTGGTGTTCAGTTTCACTTTGGAGAAGTTGTCCAACCATTGTCTGTGTCTAAATGTTTTCTAACAGTTGACCTCATTACGCAGCATTTCTCACAGAAAGCAAATGTTGCAGTAACATTTTTATTAAATGTTACTCTATCATGTGGCTAGCAATGTAGCGAAAAATATTTTCATCAAGTCAGCTTTTAACATTATAGCAAATTAAGGCCTTTGTTATTTAACGTTGCTCACAATTTGTACCAATCACTCAACCTTGAAGCAACGTAATGCGTTATCACCCTTCCTCGGCTCTTCATTGTGTTAATCACATTAGACATGCTCACGGTCGTTCGCCATGCTAGTTTGCGGACATTGTTGGCTAAGAGTAAACCAGACAAATAAAAAATCGGACGTCATGTGATGCCTATAGTCCGCGGGCCAGCAGTTCATCGTGTAAAAGTGGCGTCACATCATAAGCATCTTCTGTTTTTGCTGCCTTTAAGCAAGTTATTAGTGCGGTTGGTGCAACACATAGTCGATGGGGTCAACCGTCCTGTCGTGTTAAGTTTTGATCCCTTAAACTGAATGTTTAGTATTTTCCCCTGCAACGACTACAGAGGAACACGGACGTTTCCTTCAATACTGGACTGAATATACGGTCATTCCCTACGTTTCATTGAAAGCAGAAGTGGTTCTGTATTTAAAACGTACATAGTCTACGTTATAGGTACGGAATTTTTTTACAGTGTAGCCAACCGTGTCAGCACATCCCTAGCTGAGAGACCAATACTTCAGAGTATTTCTGTGCAAACTTTTTTTCCTTCATGTCATAACATATTGCCTGAAATCGTTCGTATGTTCTTGAGAGTGCGAATGCAAATCTTTGTTCGAACTGAGGCTTCTGTGAGGGCACTTAACGTGGCCAGTAGCAAGTGTGGAAGCAAAAGTGTCGGTATGCATGCTGCGGTATCCGGAATACGGTAAAATGTGGGAGCATTTGCTACTGGTGTACATGGCAGCAATACAGCGCGTGTCATCAGCCAGGCTTATACAAGCAATAAAGGCAGTATCTATAAGGACTTATGCGCATTTGCTGTCCTTAGGCCAATCCGTCGCATTTCTACATTAAGGGACCTAATATTATATTAATATGACGCTTTCATTTCTTCGCCGACTGGAATGCTTTTCTGTGTTGCCTGAATGTATTCTAGTATTATATGTCATATTTTTATATAGATATTCAAATTCTTTGCGTGATAATCTTGTTTATTTCATTTGCTTTACATGACTGTTATCGCGCGGCTTTCTGTTGTATCACCTGTCCAAAACATTGTCAGCCTACAAATCAACTGCTTCGTTTCCTTCAGTCATGTTATGTTGTTAAAATTTAACGTTGCCTTCATCTGGTGCGCTATTGTGAATAATATTTGGTCCTCTTTCACGCATATCGTCTAGAGGCTAACACCATCCAATGTTTCATGTTACTGGGTTCAAGCTTATGCTACTTCTAATCGGCGGTTAATGCCAATATTTTCATTTTCCGAACTGTGTACCATCATGGATTTCTACTGTATGCTTCCCGTGTAACGTGTAACGTTACAGGAGCCACCTGAAATAAAAATGGCATCTGGCCGGATATGTATTGGTGTGTCACAGCGGCTGTGTATTCTATGCTCCAGACCTGTACTCTGGGTCTGAAAATTGATTTGGGGTGGCACGATTTTTTCAATAAGCAGCTGAAAGAACTGACAAAACCCTGCCGCCCTCTCAGATCTATGGTTATGGCTGCGGCTGTCAGGTTTTCCAGCTCTTACGAAACAGCTTTATTGGCGAATTGCAAAAAGGAATGACATCTGGGCGCCACAGATTGGAAGAATAATATGAAAAGAAGCACAAAAACTTCGCGAAAATAAGCTTTGATCATCTTCTTACCTTGCTATGGATCTTAAGAGCGATGAAGGCCTTCGTATGACCGCCGCGAGTGCGAAAGCCTACCGCGAAGGTCTACCGGCACGTGAGGAAATAGTCAGCAAAGATGCCTTTTAAGGCTGACTTTCATTCGCCATAGGCGAAATCTTTACAATTTACATTTAAATATGCTATCAAAATAACGTCGGATTCTGTAACTCCGTGTTTCTAAAACAGTACGAATTGTTTCCTTCAAGCTGACTCAGTCACAGAATGGCTAGATCCTTTCTTATCGTCCTTTACAGCGCTGAATATTGAATCACCACGGGTGTCTGAAGCACTAACTGAATGCATTCGATGGGCTACACTGAATAAGTCACAGAGAGAGCATCACGTACCTTCCCATCTCTTAATCTAGTCATCCGTTGGCGTCAGCAATCTTTCATAAATTTCAAGCCAAACCCTTGGCTACGGTCACATCTACAGTAGTCAACAAAAATATATCTCTCTTGACTGCACGAAAACACTAGAAAAAATTATTCTCTTTCTAGCAGCAGTGAAATTTCAATAGCCCAGGTATTGAATTCGCGGCATATGCATCACAACGAGGCCCCCAACCTTTTAGGACTGACCCGCCCCCCCCCCCCCCCCCACACACAAACACACAAAATCCATAATCGCGTTAAAGCAAATTTCGCAGCATTTTTTCGGCCACTGTCCTGCTTCTTAAACTTCACGCTTGCAATGACATCCGACTGAATTACCGCAATCTCTGCCTGGCTCGACTGCAAAAAGGTAGTGTCATAAAAAGTACTTCCGCGAAAATGCAGCGCAAGTTGAAATTGCATTTACGGAGCGCCACTTTGCCGAAAAATATTAAAGAATGTACAAATTCAAAGTAAATACTATGCTAATTAAAGCTCTGCCCTATTGAGGTGAACAGTATGAAGATATCAAAAGCCGATGTGGGCTATGGACCTCCTGCATGTTTGTAAACAAACAAGGTGGCGCTGCAGTCGCTAGCGAGCTCGTGGTAGGCAAAAGGTCTGGGAGTGGCGTCGCGGATAGGTGTTGAGCGCGGGTTTTGAAGGCTTGTAGGCGCGTTTCCAGTTTCTTTGAATCATAGCAATGGTCGATGCTTCCAACTTAGTAATTTGTTGAAGTACACGAGCTCGCGTTGGCCACGTGCGGCCTATAAAGAGAAATAGTTTGCCACTGTATTGTATATATGGTTAGTAGTAAACATGTAGAAAGCGTTCCTGCCGTTTATTTATGCGCTAGGCATTGAATAAAACAAGTTTTGACACTCTGCACTAGCCGGAATGATTTTACTTCGGGACAATAGTGAGGGGAAGTGCTGGCCTTGTTTCGTCGGAGCAGACATGCGCTCATCGTCTGCTGACATACGTACGTGTCGCGCTGTGCGAAAAGTGGGGACAGCGTCGTGTCCCCGATCTCCTGTCTCGCTTAGCGCTGTTTTTAGCCGCATGACCACGCAGCAGCCAGGCCGACTTGTCCTCTTGTAAAGCTGGTCGATTTGGTGAAAATTTTTGATTTCTAGAATTATTTTCTTTCCTAGCCCTGAAGTCTAGTTTCGTGACGAAAAATTATAGCAAAATATTGAATACAAATTTATAAATTACGCTTTTTAGAAGTGTGGTCGTCAAAAATTGTGAGGTAATTTCTTTGATTTCAGTGCCGCATTTCTTTGACCAAAGCGAAAGCGAAGATGCCATTGGAATAAACTTTAAGGTTCGTTTTGTGACCTCTCACATTTTCTGCGACTGGATCACTCACCTTCGTAATTCGCATGAAAATCAAATGATTCCATTTGTCGCAAACTATTCCTGAGACGTTGAGGAGCGTAATAAATCTCTCGATTTTTTTCCCTATACGTGCAGTACTGTGTTAGTTATTTCTTGTAAGAAACGTTTTCATGTAACTATGCATGCATAAGTACTGATCATATAGAAAAAGAACTAATCGCGTCATCGTACAGAACAGGGGCTTTATGTACATGCTGGCATAAAAAAAAACTGCGCACTATCTACTCAATTATTTGAGTCCTTGGGGGGACATGGCGACGGTGTTAATTATAATTACCCAGAACTGCACCAGGTATAGCTATAAATAAAAGGAATTACTGAAACTAGCGTAGGAATATCATATTTGCTCCAAGTTTAGTTACATATCGCATGCATGAATAACGAAAACACTTTTCATTACCGCGTCCCCTCTCAATCTCGCCACGTGTCTGTTAGTAGCACGCCTGCGGCTGCTTCTTTCCAAACAAGCTTCGCGATCATGTACTACCTCATGAAACATGGCACATGCATGATGCAATGAAAAAGCATATGGCATATGGCGTAGGTACGCTATTCTAAGCACACCAACGCGACCGCGAAAGATTGACACATCTTACCAGACTTCTTACTACTCGAATGAAATAATTACGTCGTCATATCAAGAAACAGTTTCAAGTAAATATTAAATGTCATAAAACGCGCCATTAAAACATGGTGTGCTATTAACAAAAGAACGTATTCCTTGGGGGCGAGTGAACCTGTCGGCGCCCCGTGCACTCCGGCTCAAGGTGATAAGTACGTTTGCAGCTGCATATGTCTTTTTTTTTTCCTTGAACAATTACCAGCCTACTATCCTGAAGTTCAGGTGAATGAACGCAGTAACTTGCATGCTATTAAGTGCATTGAGTGGCAGTGCCTATCGACTCCCAGACTTCGCGCTTTACTACCGTGGCCCAATGCCTGTTAGCCAGTTTCCGAATGCGGCATTTATGCGCGAGAAACCTATCGAGGCTAATTTAATATTTTTTATGCTACTACGCGGATCCAGCAGTGACGCAGCTGGTCAATACATGCTGCTTCTGCAGTGCACAGGCTTGAAGCAGCCGAAGGTAGCTGCGGCAGCTGCGGTAGGCACGGGCAAGCGGAACCTGTTTTGCCTACTATGCGAAAGTCGCTGCTAACATCAGCGCCACCGCATCTTCGCGACGTCGCAGGGTGAAGGAGGTCCATATATAGTACGCTGCGATTGTTCATGCCGCAAGAGCACACGTTTAGCGCTTTCATTGCTGAAACGAGGTGATAAATGTGCGTCATGGTAGAGTCAAGCACGTTGCGCCCCTTCCTAGTGGTTTCGTTTAATAACAGAGCGAGAAAAAAATCCTGAACTTAGGTGCGAATACAGGTGCCAGCGAATGCATCGGGCCAGCGAGCGCGCGATGGCCTGCGAAGCGTGCCGTGCGCAGCGCGCGCAGCCGGCGGGCGAGGAGAATCGAGAAGGAAAGCGCGGGAGTGGAGGAGAGTGTCGCTACTTGTATATCAAGGGGCTTTAGAGCACGGTGTAAGAATACCATGCTTTAGTGTGACCATCTGAGTGGCGCCTGACGACGGAAAACGGACGAAGACAGTTTTTGAAACGTTGCCTCTTTCTTCGTGAGGCGGCGCTCTGCATCCCTCATAGTAATCAGGCTGCCTGTCAGGTAGGCGACCTGCCTCGAGGAGCGCGCGCCGCCGCCGCCGCTACTCGAGCCCGGCCGTGTCAGGAATTGACGCGTCATCGAGCGCGCCGTGCGTGGCGGTGCTCATCGTGGAGCCACTGCAGGCGCTGGTTTTAAAAGGGGCCACAGAGAGTGGGGTACAGCAGTGTTAGCTACAAAAGATTGTGGCGACTTGTTCGAATCGTGTATCTATTTTAGCTACAGTGCTGAAACATTCCGGAATAAGTACTGAAACTTCTTGGCGGAAATGTGAAATCACAGGGCAAAGGTAGTTAGTAATAGGTTTGTGTTTCAATCATATTTGGTAACGAATGTCAGAGAAGGAAAAAAACATGTTAAATGTCGTAAATCCTCACGAGAAGGCATTTTTCTAAACTAGCAAGTATCAACAGTTTCAAGCCGTCGCTCTAGCTTTCCCAGGGTAAGCTGTCATCGGTACGACGACATTTTGTTTTTCTCTGTTCGTGGCATCTGTCCGCAACAATTGTTTTAAGAAGCGAAAGGCGCATTCTATTCTCAAATGCATCTCGCCGCAAGTGAGGCCAAAGCACTTCCTGGCTGCCAGGTTACCGGCTTATCCTCAGTTTTATAATTATGCGATGATGAGATTTATTTGTCGTAGTATTCTGCTTAGCAGCGATTGCGTGTTCAACCCAAGACCGTGGTGGCCTCATTTTGGTAAACAGTGAATGGAAAAACGCTCGTGTATTGACACTTAAGCACACGTTAATCTGGAGGCCTGCATTATGACACTTCTCGAATACGGCATGCCCCAAATAATCAACCTATTATCGCCTAAAATGTTTGAATAAGGTTGTACACATGTAATAAAGGCGTGCGTGCCATGGTGCTTCGGCAAATACAACACGCTGCTTCGACGAGAACACGACGCGCTACAGAAATTTTAATAGAGAAGGGCATTCTTGGCCAGCACCTCGCACTTTGTGTGATACTGTGCGAATTGTGAGTATTGTTGCTATAATAACATACGCGCGTCGTTGCTAAATAGTCGCTTATAAATTTTCACGAGAAATAAGATAACATGCAGCAGTAGTGGATGTTTCATGCTTCAAAGGCGCGGTGCTTTCCGAAAAGATGTTTTTGCGTTGCTAATTTCAGCTCGTGTGCAGCGTATGCAGTGGCTCAGGTTTTCGCGTCCGTTGAGGTCAGTGCACTCGTCGGCCATGTAACAAAGCTCCTTAAGCATCAAAACAGGGGTTTTCTCCGTCTTCAAGAGTTCAGTTCTTCACCGTTGACGCTTCCAAACAGTCGGCTGAATTCCTTGCCGAAAGGTCATGGAGATTTGTGGGTCTTCCCCTGAAGCACTGCTAGATGAGGATTCACAATGGCAAACGTACTGAACTTCCTACCACGTGGAAGTCTTGGTTACTTTCACCACAAACCAGCTATGGACGATGTGCCCTTTCGGGTATCTATGAAGAAGAATTCACTTTATTTTTTGCTCTTCTTCCTGCGCTATTAAATAAAATTTCTCGTCGGGTGTAAAAAACATTGGCGACGTAGGGAGGCAAGAGGTAGGGAAGAGGGGAGCTTCGGAAAAACCAGCGCCTCCTTTATTTTTAGAAATAGAGGGCGCGCTAGAAAAAACAGTTAAGGGTGCGTACGTAGGAAACTCACTTTCGGCGACTCACTGTACGGACGTTCTGCTCGGTGCTGACGGCAACAAACGGCTGAGAAAGCGATACAAAAATGAAAAAGCGCTGGTAGAAGAAGAGGCAAATAAAACAAAAATCATGTCCGCTTCAGCACGTGGTGAGACGCAGTCATCGTAACATCGATGAGTGAGCGTGACCAAAGCGAATTTTCATACCGACCGGTTCAGTAACTGCTAGAGATAAGATACGTGTTCACGTCTTCAGCTTCAAAGCATGGAAGCTAGCTTTTACCTCGTATTCCTTGCTTCTTTTCCTAAGGTGATACAGTGCAGTCTGCGGGATTCCATTTTTTATTGCACGTTGCGTTACTGCTGTGTGCCATCGTGCAGGTCGAGGACAGACAGCATCGATGCTAATGCCTCGTTTCACGAGATTCCCAGTGACGATGTGCTGCGTGCGCAATGGCTGAAAGTGATCGGACGCAAGGACTGGCCACCCAACTACGCGCCGTCTCGCTCCACCGTCTGCAGCAAGCATTTTCTACCTGAGGACTTCAGAGAGGGCTGCAAGAGGCGCACACTGAAAAAAGGGTCGGTTCCGAGTATTCTTACCTCATGTGCCCCGCAAATGCAAGCAGCGAGCTCGCCTGGAAGCTGCAGTTATATTCCGCCCAAACGTCTGTCAGAGGCGGGACACGAACTCGACGAGGACGGCGCAGCAGTCAAAAAGCCTCGCAAGGAAGAGCTCCAAACCACTGGTGATGAGCTCTCTGTTGAGGCTGCGGGAGGCACGTTTGGTGGTCCTGTTCCTTACATCACCGGTGACCATATGGATGTAATCAGCTCTGTCGCCTCTTCAGTACCATTCTTGCACAACATCTCACAGGATTTTACGTCGACGGCTGAAGGAGCGTCTACAGAGCCAGGAACACTCAACGCTGTGACCGTAGTTACACCTTGCGCATAAATGACCAGTTCGGCAGATGTATCTCGGCAACACAACCATGCACCCCCGAGCCCGTTGGTCGTGGGATCACCTTCTGTGAACACGCTTTTGAAACCTACCACTTCTCTCATCCCTGCATCCCACCCGCAAGCGATGTATACTGCAACAAACGCGCTTTCACTGCCTGGCAGTGGTCGGAGGGACGCCAAAACTTCCGTGCGCCGAAACTTAACACCGTTACTGAAAAGAAGTTACAGCTGTCAGATGGACCCCATCAAAACATGTTTCAGAATCGTGGCGGAACGCAGGAAATGGAAACGTAAAGAAAGAGCCCTTCCACAAAAGATAAACACCCTTACGCAAACGATGGTACGTTACAAGGAAGAGGTGCGCAAGTTTAAAGAAGATTCTGGAGTGAGCGCATTCTTGAGAATTGTAGAAGCTTCCATGGAAAACGATCTGCAAGCGTCATTTATGCACGATCAAGTCAAGAACTACGGACGAAAACGGCCGTCATGGTCGGAAGCAACGATCAGATATTCGACCATCCTCCGCAGCCTCTCTGCAAAGGCATACGAATACCTGCGGTCAGAATGCCTCCTTCATTTGCCTTGCCGGAGCACTTTGCAAAAGTACCTTGGATTCACAGCCGGACAAGTCGGTTTCAGTACTGTCGTAAGCTGCAGGCTGGAGGCAGAATTGCTGACCCTAACTGCTTCTCAGGCAAGAGCATGCACCTTAATAGTTGATGAAATGTGAATCAAGGAACGGCTGCTGTATCATAAGCAGCATGACGCTTTTTTGGGAGAAGTCCACATGAGCCCAGAATTACAGCACTTGGTAGGCACCGAAAATGATTAACTTGCCAACAGTTTGCTATGCTTTTTGCTCTGTAGTCTTATCGCACGCTTTAAGATTCCTGTCGCCTATTTCTTCACGAAAGTTAGCACCGGAGTCCAGCTTGCTGAGACCATGACGTACGTCATCAAGAAAACTGAAGAAATTGGTTTTGAGATCGTGCGCTTTGTGACAGACAACCATAAAAGCAATGTCGCTGCAATGGGCATCCTCTGCAAAGGGGCTGCCACGGCCATTGCTCCGCACCCTTTGGATGAGTCCAGGCGCATTTTTCTTGCATTCGACCAGAGCCACATCATAAAGAATGTAAGGTCGCAGTTCCTGGCAAAGGATATGGGGGGCAACAAACAGATTACAGAGACAACGCTGAAGAAGCTCTACAAAATGCAGCGAGCCTCAACAGTAAAGCCGGTGAGGTTCCTCACGCGTCGCCACTTGTATCCGTCCAACATCGAGAAGATGAGCGTGAAGACTGCTCTACAGATTTTTTCCCCTCCGGTTACAGCAGCCCTGGAATACATGAAAAGTCAGGCCGGACGCACATGCGATGCGGAGTTCGTGTTAGTGGACCCAACGGTCGAATTCATGCTGGTAATGCGCCGGTGGTTCGTCCTCATGGATGTTAGCAATACAACGCAACACATTCACAAGAACGACCCGGACAGCCAACCGTTCACCGACGCCGAGGACCCGAGACTAGAATGGCTCGAGCACGAGTTCATTTCTTACCTGTCGAGGCTGAAAGAAGAAAGCAGCCAACAGAGCTACCTCAGCAATGAGACACACCACGCAATCTTGCTCACCACCAAATCGAATGTGGAGTGCATACGTCTTTTATTGAAGGACAAGGGATTCAAATTTGTGCTCACTCGAAAGTTTTCCAGTGATCCAATTGAGGCATTATTCGGATTTTGCGAAGGTCCGCTGGTTGCAACGACACTATGGATGTGGCCAGTGTAATATCAGGACTGGAAAAGATGCTAAAAACAGGCATCGTGTCTTCCTCGATGTCAAGCAATGTGAACTGCTCTACATCATTCTGCAGTGTCACTGCCATTTCTGCTAAAGTGACCCCCAACAGTTGTTGGACAAAAGCTTTTTTCCCCACTGCCGCCGAGGAAAAACTATTGCAACTGTGCATATCTCCAAGTCATCGCCTTCCGGATACAGAGTTAGCCAGCATCTCGATGATTGGTGGATACATCGTTCGAGTTATAACAGAAAACTGGAGCTGCGAACGCTGCATTCAACTTGTACAAAAGCCAGTCGGAGACTCGCCGATCGACTGCCTCATCAAATACCAAGATCATGGAGGGCTGAAATACCCCAGAAAGGAACTTGTTTCTGTGTTGATGGCGCTTAAGGCCTTTGTGGACGTTGTGCTTCAACACAGAAAGGCCATTACCAAGCCACTCAGAATGAGCGTCGAACACGCCGCTAGTTTTGATGAAGGCTCCTGGGCTGGTGTGTGACAACGAAGGCCTTGCTCACAGAAGAAAGTTTTTAGAGCTTTTGTGCACGAAGTTTACTAGGCCCCTCCTTAGCAACCATGCCCTTGATATTACGGACAAGTCTGTCGCCAAATTATACGCGAAAAAGCCACTCTCACGCAAAGTGCTCAAACTGTGACTATATGTGATGTTGAGGGTGCATGGATGGTAAAGGTGGCATCGCTTTTATTGCTGAGTCCGGCCAGCCATATATAAGAGCTAGATGATGGAGTATAACTCAGTACAGAGAGATAGCTGCGGCTCCATCCGGGCGTTAGGTGAGTTTTGTTTCGTTCGCTACTGCGATTCGCTCGCGTACGAGGTGCTTCGCCCTACTCCCGTGTACGAAAGTGGTTTTCCTACACTGAAAATTTCGTTTGACTGTAAATGAAAGTTAATAGACAGGAATTCTGTAAGTGTAAATGGCTGTAGATGCAAAGAGCTGTAATTTATATAGCATCAGACACATGCAAAGTCTTGTATGTTTTATTGCTGTATATAGTTGTAAATATATGTAAATAAACGTACGTAAACACCACAGGTCTTTGATGCATTCTATGCCGTGAATTCCTCAGCTCCACATAGATAAGCTTAAAAACTCGCGGACTTGACGCAAAACTGAAAGCAGCAGACGTAAGGCACATAATTAAATGCTGCCATTTTACAGCTGCTACGATGACAGCAGTTTGTCAGCTTCGCGGACCACACCATTTACCCGCACAAAACAATTTTCTTTAACAATGCGGCCACACAACGAAGTAAAGTAACAGCTTGCAGCGCTTTATTCGTCTGCAAGGAACAGCAAATATTCGGGGGGGGGGGGGGGCACTTTGTTGACCGAAAGTGCGGTGAGGCGAAAGCCTTTTGCACAGTGTTGATGCTTGTGTCGCTGATGTGTGGCGGAGATGTTGATTAAAGAGTGCGCAATTGTTTATGAATTTTCTAATATCTTTACTTGAATGTAACGTAATCAGCTGGGTGAATGTCTGCTTCTATGTCATATTTTGAGGTGGGGGCAAGTTTTGGAGTGGCCTAGGCCAAATTTGGAGGTCGCTATCGTGTTCGTTGTTGTGAAATAAGGTTGAAAATCGATTTTGGTCCAAATCTGTCGAATTCATATTTCGGGGGTGGGGAGGTCAAATTTAGAGGTCACCATCGTGTTGGCCGTAGTGACATGAGGTTGGACATAGATTTGGTCCAAATCGGCCCTGTAGTCATGAGCCTATAGTTGCTTTCGTATTAATAGGTGCCGCAAACACTCCAAGCAGCGCCTCAAATATGCCAGCCGCAATCGTCAAGTGATCAGCGGCGCGAACGCCTCAGCCCGCCTCTGCGAACAGCGAGCAAAGCTCCAGCCGCTGGCGCTGGCAGAAGCGCCGCGCCGCGGATGAAACGAGAGCTACACAAGAAGGGGTACGAAGCCAGAATCTGACAGACGCATGGGGTAGGAGAGGGGCAGAGCGATAACCAGAATGCCAACAGCGCGCGCCTATACGTAAGCATGACGCAAGCAGTCCAACCATGTGGGTAGCGCCGCAGCGCGGCAACTAACTGAAATGAGGCGTACCGGCGGCTCCCATTGCGAAGCGGGCGATTCGGCTGGCATTGTAAAAATAGAGGAGGCGCTGGCTGGAAGGTTGCAGGAGCCGAGCACAGGCCGAAATGGAGCACCCGGAATTCGTACAGACCGTCCGGTGTAACAAAGGCGGTCTTTTCCCGGTCGCGTTCGCCCACCTCGATTTGCCAATAGCCGCTGCGTAAATCTAGTGATGAGAAGTACTTGGCGTGGCGCAGCCGATCTAGGGAGTCATCAATGCGCGGAAGAGGATAAACATCCTTTTTTGTAACTTTGTTTAAACGTCGGTAATCAACGCAGAACCACAGGGTTCCATCTTTCTTTGCTACTAGAACAACAGGCGACGCCGACGGGCTTGTCGACGGCTGTATCACATCGTCCTGGAGCATTTCTTGAACTTGACGGCGAATGGCACCACGCTGCTTTGAAGAGATCCGGTAGGGCGGCTGACATATCGGCCGCTGGTTGGCGTCGACTATAATTCGGTGCTTAGTGAGCGGTGTCTGCCTAACCTTAGAGGTCGAAGCGAAGCAGTCACAGAAAGACTGGATAACGCTTTCAAGGCAGCATTTCTGATTAGACGGGAGGGTCGGGTTCACGTCAGTTTTTATGGGAGTGGTTGCTGCCTCTACTGATGCCGGGGCTTCCGACAAAGCGTGCTGTCCCGTGAAGCCGCCGAGTTCTTAGAAATACGCAATAACTGTTCTGCCAGGCAAACACTGAGCTTCACAGCCAAAATTGCTTTCCAAGAGCTCGGTTCGGGCATTATTCAGCTCAACAACTCCGCGAGGAATGCAGACTTGCCGACCAAGGAGCAGCGACATGTTGGTTTCAGCGATGCCACGAGTTCCAGTGATGTTGTCGCAATCTACGGTAACAAACCTGCTAGCTCTTGACGGGATTAATACGTGGTCGTCAAAGACGCGCAACGTAGTCCCGCGTGGCTCGGGATCACCGTCAACAGGGGGTTGAGTGGAAAATGACACGACCAGCTCCTGAAGGTTGACGGCAGCACCGTAGTCACTACGTAGCGCACTTTTGCGTGCGCTCCCAGACACCCTTAGAGCGTGTGGGGGTAGCGGTCTCGGTCACAGAGGAGATGCCCTCGACTCGGCGTGGGAAGCTCAGCCGGAGACCAGCTACCAATGACAAGGGGGTTGGTCGTTTGGTGCCCAGCTTTCGCCGGTCGCAAGCCAGAGAATGGGTCAGAGCCAAAGTTCGCAAAACAAACCAAAGTTTATACAGCAAAGACACGAACCATAGTATTTCACAATCACTCGTACGAGCAGATACGAAGTGATTAACAAATACAATGGAACTCGTGCAAAGTAACAATAGAGAGATACAATCCAACGAAATATTTGCACCTGAAGTGCACTAACACGGAGAGAGACAAATAATGAAAACAACAATTTGTTCTCCGGGCACCGCGACAGTCCGACGACCTGAGCAGCACGACGGGGCCGATCCGCAGGTTGGCGCACGTTTTGAATTTGAATTTGAAATTTATTCCACAACAAAAAGATGCTGCGAGGAGGACAGGAGAAAAGCTGTGTGAACATTTTTAAAAGCCCTGACCCCCCAACACACGGGGTAGGACAGAAGCGTGCAGCAAGAGAACACAGTCGGATATGGCAACATCGTTGAAAACGTTAGTATAAAACAGGCAAGAAGAACTAGAAAATCATATCACAGCATTATACAAACAATAAACGCAGTTCTTTTGGTGATATATCTGATATGTCAATGTTAGAATCCTTTATCATGTGATTCAGAAGTGTAGGCAATTTAAATTTTATCATTTGATTTCCATAATTGGTTCTGCATTTTGGAACATACCACATCTCAGGATGGCGCACATTATAAGCAGAAATGTTTTTCTCTAGCCTTGCTAGGCTAGTAATGGCATCATTATTTTTTATTAAACTGAGTTTATATAAGCGGCACAGTCTGTGATGGTTCATCGATGGAACTTGTATTATGTGGTACTTCTTGAATAGGCCTGCTGTGTGAAAGCGATATGGAACTTTACAGGCGAGGCGTAAAGCCCTTTTTTGCAAGACGGTAAGTTTGCTAATGTTTCCAGCTGTTGTTGTTGCCCATACAGAAAACGCGTAATTTAATAAAGAGGAAAATAAAGAGTTATATATGAGCATGTTAACAGGTATGGGAAAATTGTAGCAGTAACGGCGCATAACGCCAGCTGTCCTAGATAGCTTGCCAACGATATAGTTTACGTGATCATCCCATGTCATGTTTTCTGAGAAATACACGCCCAGTGATTTAAAGCTCGTTACCACTTCAATTTCAGTGTTATTTAAAAAAATAGAAGGTCGCTGGACATGTGTCTGTCGGGGGTGCCTCGCTGTGCCTCGCTGGTCCGTGGCTGGGCGATGGTGTTCTCCCGGGAGTCGAGCGGGCGCGCTTCTCAGAAGCTTAAACGGCGGCTCGGGCTAACCGACAGCGGTTGAAGCCCCTCATTTATAGGCGCAGACCGTGTCTGTTTGTTCTTCGCGCCAAGGCAGGCTCGCACATACACGCAGCTTAAACTGCACAAACTCCTCCTTCTCGGGCCGGGCACGCGACCCCATTGATCGAGGGCGGAAATCATCGTCCCGAAACATCTAGGTCATTCTCGCCGCGCGGAGTCATCGACGCAGGAGCGAAGGGGAGAGGGTATCTCTTTAGCGCGGACAAGGTTACCCCCTTTCCGTCAACGAGCAGAAACTTCTCCGACATACCAGAGAAATCGACGCCGCGCGTCGCTATGTTTACTTTCGCGCCGCGCCGGCTAGCTGAGTGAGAGAGAGAGAGACAAAAAACTTTATTTGGGTGATTTCAAGGGCTTGGCGTCTCAAGGCCTCCGTCGTCTTCACTGCGCTGGCGACTTGAGGCCTCTTAAGTAAGGTTGGGCCCCTATTCCAGTGCTCCACTGAGCCTAGCTACCTCACTTGCGTGCTGCACTAAAGCCCCATGGGCCGTGCGCTCGCAGCTGGTGAGCCGACTCTCGCATTGCTCCTCACTCGGGTTGTTGTGTTGGTGGAATGTTTGGTTGCGTTTACATTCCCATGTGATGTGGTAGAGTGTGGGTGTGGCCCCGCACCAGGGGCAGGTATCTCTGTACTGCGTTCGGTACATTTTGTTTAGGATGTATAAATTTGGGAAGGAGTTTGTTTGCAGTCTGCGCCAAAACGTTGCTTCCTCTTTCGTCAGGGCTTTATGCGGTGGGGGGTATTTAGCTCTCGTCCCCCTGTGTAGGTTTAGGATGTCTGTATATCCTCCCTCACACGTGTGTGGGCGATACTCCGGGGCATGCGACGGCCCGGCTCGGAACGTGGTTTCTCGAGCTAGGCTGTCTGCCCTTTCGTTGCCCTCTATGATTGCATGGGCCGGAATCCATATTACCTTGTGTGTAATGTCTCTCCTGGGGAGCTTGACCCCACCGGGGATCTTTAGGGCGGTTCTGCTTATCCTGCTCCTTGTGTAATTCCTGCACGCCTCCTTTTAGTCTGTTAGGATGTTTAGAGGCCCGCCTGTTCTGTAGCCTTCTGCTGCCGCCAGCGCCACGGCAATTTCCTCGGCCTCTGCGGTACTGGCGATTTTCGCCGTCGCGCATGTGATTAGGTTTCCTGTGCAATCCACCACCACCGCTAAGGCCGCGCGGTCCTCTCCTCGCGGGTATGTGGCGGCATCCGTGTATACCGTATTGCTCAGTCGCGCTAGTGTGTTTTTCACATGTTCAGCCCGCGCCTGTCTCCTGCGCTCGTGGAGGTTAGGGTCCATGTTCTTGGGTAGCGGCCTAACGTTTATTTTATTTTTCTTAGGTTGTCGGGTATGTCTGCGTATCTGTCTGCGTATCCACTCGTATCCCTTCGCAACCTAGTCAGGAGCGCTGTCCCTGCAGCAGTGCTTCTCAGTCTGATCTGCGTTTCGAGCAAGGTTTCCGCCAGTTCGCTGAAGGTGTTGCTGATGCCCAGTTGGAGCAACTTCTCGTTCGACGTGTTTTTTTGGCAGGTGAAGGGCCATCTTGTAGGTTTACCTGAGTATCGTATCCACCTGTTCCCTCTCTCCCTTGGTCATCGGGTGGTATGGTAGTGAGTAGATGACTCGGCTGACGACCAGGCTGCCGACGAGTTTGAGTGTATCTTCTTCTTCCATTTTGGTTTGAATAACGCGCTACACACAAACAAAACGACACCGGAACGAAGGACCCAGGACAAGTGCGCACTAACAACTAAAAATATTCTGGTACGAGGGTACATAAATACATTCCACGAACATGCTGAAACAATCAATTCATTGCCAACGGCTGTGTCGCACGCTCCTTCGTTTTTTGATTAGATGCACCTCCCCACTTGATAACAACACCGAGGGTGTGCTTACGCACTCTTCTCCGGCCTCCAATATCTCACAGGCTTCTTTTATTTCCCTTTCTTTCTTTTCCTTTGCCCGAGCTAAAATTGCTGTCTGATCAAAGTACGGTGAACATTTGTGATTTGCGCAATGGGGGGCGAAATTTCCAGGATTCGTTATTTTTCCTAAGTTATTACTGTGCTCTTTCAACCTGGTGTTTAGACATCTGCCTGATTGACCTATGTAGCTCATGCCATATGACAGGAGAATTTAGTACACTATACCGGTGGCACATTCTACGAACTTTTCTTGGTGTGCGATACCACAAGTGTTAGCCAATTTTTTCTTCAACTTATTAATTTCGTGACAAAGGCTCACTAATTTTCTGGGCGCGGTAAACAACACGGGAACACCATATCTGTCTGCTACTTTCTTTAAGCCGTGCGAAACATTATGTACATAAGGGATGACAACAACACCAGTATCCTGCTCTGCATGCTTCTTCTGCGGTATTTTTCTCTGCAGTAGCTTTTGTAGATTCTTTTCAGCCACTGACGTAATTAGCGCGTCAGGGTAACCACTCATCCTTAGCCTACCAATTTTCCTCTTGATGCTACGCTCTACCTGATGCGAACACGATTTCTTAACCGATTTCGAACCGATTGCGAACCGATTGTCAGTAAGCAGCATATTAGATGTTTTCCGAGAGGTTTTCGCCGGGCTGGAATTCACGTTCGAGCTGCCACAGAACTCTGTGATTAGATTCTAGGACATAGAGATAAAAGAAGGTGGCAAGCACACGTTTTGGACGTACCTGACGAAAACGGGAAAAAGCTTCTTAAGTTATCATTCCGCGCACTCTAAGTTGGTGAAAAGAAGTATAGCAAGTAACAGTTTGGCGCAGTGTCTTAAGAAATCGTGTTCCCATCAGGTAGAGTGTAGCATCAAGAGGCAAATTGGTAGGCTAAGGATGAGTGGGTACCCTGACGCGCTAATTACGTCAGTGGCTGAAAAGAATCTACAAAAGCTACTGAAGAGAAAAATACCGCAGAAAAAGCATGCAGAGCAGGGTGCTGGTGTTGTTGTCATCCCTTGTGTACATAATGTTTCGCACGGCTTAAAGAAAGTAGCAGACAGATATGGTGTTCCCGTGGTGTTTACCGCGCCCAGAAAATTAGTGAGCCTTTGTCACGAAATGAATAAGTTGAAGAAAAAATTGGCTAACACTTGTGGTATCGCATATCAAGAAAAGTTCGTAGAATGTGCCACCGGTATAGTGTACAAAATTCCCCTGTCGTGTGGCATGAGCTACATAGGTCAATCAGGCAGATGTCTAAACACCAGGATGAAAGAGCGCAGTAATAACTTAGGAAAAATAACGAATCCTGGAATACTCGCCCCCCATTGCGCAAATCACAAATGTTCACCATACTTTGATCAGACAGCAATTTTAGGTCGGGCAAAGGAAAAGAAAGAAAGGGAAATAAAAGAAGCCTTTGAGATATTGGATGCCGAAGAAGAGTGCGTAAGCACACCCTCGGTGTTGTTATCAAGTGAGGAGGTGCATCTAATAAAAAAACGAAGGAGCGTGCGACACAGCCGTTGGAAATGAATTGATTATTTCAGCATGTTCGTGGAATGTATTTATGTACCTTCGTACCAGAATAAATTTTAGTTGTTAGTGCGCACTTGTCCTGTGTCCGTCGTTCCGGTGTCGTTTTGTTAGTGTGTAGCGCGTTATTCAAACCAAAATGTGTAACCAACTAGCCCACATTGCTGCCTTTCTTCTTTCATGCCGTATCTTTTTTGGGAAACCCTGTTGATCATCCGGCCCACTTGCTCCGTCGCTTTGCTCAGCAGTCTGATGGTGTGGCTGCACTTCCTGCTGCCTTGTAGCCACATGCCCAGGATTCTGATCATGTTCTTTTCGGGAATGTTTTGACCTTCGAGTTTAACCTCCAGTGTTGCTTGGGTGGGGTGTCTTCCGACTCTCAGGAGTTCGGATTTCTCCGTAGAACAAATTAGTCCCCTTTCTCTGGTGTATTTTTCGATGCAGCTCACCGCCTCTTGGAGTCTCTCTTGCTTTTCTCCTAGCGATCATCGGGTGACCCATACCGTGACGTCGTCCGCGTACATCGCGTGTTGGATGCCGTGGATCTCACCGAGTCTTTTAGCCAGGCCGATCGTCGCCACGTTAAACAGCACGGGGGATATTACGGAGCTTTGGGGTGTGCCTTTGCACGGGGTGGTGAAGGTGTCGCTTCTCAGCTCCCCCAGCCTTACCGTAGCCGTTCTATTGGTTAGGAAGTCCTTGACGTAGTCGTGTACTTTCCTTCCACAGATGGTGTTGTTGAGGCCTTCCATTATGGCCGCGTGGCTGACGTTGTCGAAGGCGCCTTTGATGTCGAGCGCCATCACAACGTTTTCGCCCGCCTTAGAGATTGTGTCGAGTACCTCTTTTAATTGTAGGAGGACGTCCTGAGTCGAAAGGTTCGCCCTGAAGCCGTACATGCTGTCGGGATACCGTCTGCCGTTCTCCAGGTGTTGCTGGATTCTTTTGGTTGCTACTCTCTCATACAGTTTTTCCAGGCACGACGTGAGCGAAATTGGCCCGAGGTTCTCGATTTGTAGCTTCTTGCCCGGCTTGGGTATCATGACCACAACGGCGTGTTGAGGTACGATGTCAGCTTATCGATTGCCTCGTCGCTTAAATTTCTTATGAGCGAGTTTCGAATCTTGTCCGCTCCCGCCGCCGTGTTCTTCGTGGCCGCTCTAACGGCCTCGGTAACTTCCTCTCTCGCGATGGGTTTGTCCATGTTCGGATTTTCCTCGCCGAGGTATTCCCCTTCGTAGCCTTCGATTTGATCTTTCCCGTAGCACTTGTCTCTGACTTCTTTCAGGAGCTGCTCGTCAGAGCCCTCGTACTGGTTGACCAGTCTTTGGATCGATTTGCCGCTCTCCGATTTGTTCTTGCTGGGGTCCATTAGGGCCTTGGGGATGCGCCACGTTTTGGCCGTGATGAGAGTACCGTTTAGCGAGTTGCTAAACTGTTGCCCCCCTTGTCTGGCCAGCTGCGTCGCGTATTCCTCCGTTTGTTTAGCGATGTCCGCTATTTTCTTTTGGAGTTTCTTGTTTAGCTTTTGTCTCTTCCATCTTTTGGTGAGCCCGCGTCTAGCCTTCCATAGCTTGAGGAGTCGCTTGTCCACCTCCGGTGTTCGGCTCTGTCCAATTCTTGCGTGTACATTTCCTGGATCTGTCTGAGTTGTTGGCTCCAAGAGTGATGTCGCCCTTCATTTGCGGCAGTGAGCTCTAAAGGCGTCCTAATCCGTTAGCCGAGCTGTGCCAATTTTCCTCTTGACGTTGTCTGCCACCGTGCTGACTCTTATAATGTGGTGGTCGCTGCCTAGGTACTTGAGCAGGTTTTCCCACTCTGCCTGCTTGGCGCCCCTGATAAAGGTTAGGTCGGGATACGTGTCTGGACTGACGCTGCTTCCCTGTCTGGTCGGTTGGTTTTCGTCGGTTAGTAGCTCGCACCCGGTATTCTCTGCCGACGTGCAGATGCCCCTACCCTTCTTATCTTCCTTTTTATAGCCCCAGCGCGGGCTTTTCGCGTTAAAATCTCCCGCGATAATTAAAGTGTTTTGCCCCGCTAGTCTCTTGGCTTCCGCAAAGAGCTTTATAAAGTTACCTTTTGTCTGCTTAGGCGGGCTGTATCGGTTATTATGTACGTGCTTCTAGCCTTCCTCTTCTTTTTGGAAATTACTTCCGTTATTACATGTTCTATCTGGGTGTCTTCAATTTCTGTATGTGCTCTCCTGACACGTGTAGCCCCTGAGTGTGGTGGTGCTATTTGTTTCCTGTAGCATTATTACGCCCGGTGGTCTTTCTCGAGTGTATATGAACTGTTGCAGGAGCCCCTGCTTGCGCGTGTAGCCCCTACAGTTCCACTGCCATACTTCTAGTTGGTTTTGTCCTGCCATGTTGCGTTGTTTGAGTTTGCATTCTGAGTTTCTGATCTGAATCTTCCTTCGTTATATAGCCTGTCTCTGGCATCGTTGGTGGTCTTTTGCGTGTTTTGATTTTTAACATAGGTGCGAAAGCTTTGATCCTGCAAAGCTATTTTTTGTTGTGTTTGTTGCATCTGGCTTTGCATGCTAGTCATAAAGCTTCTCATCTCGTCGTTGAAGCTTTTCTCCTCTGTATTTTGTTGTACTGGTGCCCCGACCTGCGGTGGTGGTGTTGGCGTCCTGACTGGCGAGTACCCCGCCCGCCTTTGTTCCTGCATTTCTCTGATTAGGTCGTCTATCCTCTTTGAGTTGGCGCGTTTTCTCTTGGTATAGCTCGAGTTCGCGTTTAAGACTCTTGTTTTCCTCAATGAGTTGCCTGTAGGCCGTTGTTTGTGTGTTGTTGTTTGATCCCGAGTGCTGAGCAAAAAGCATTTTGGGAGGGCCAGCCCCCCAGCTCACCTTAACGCCGCCGCCGCTCTTCTTTTGCTGTTTCTACTGCTGCTGCTGCTGCTGCTGCTGGGCCAGGCCGCCCAGGGGTGGATAGGACCCGTCCCGGTAGGACCCTCGGCTCTGGCTCCTGCCCCGGTTGCGGCTCTAGCTCCGCGACCCGCTCCGGTTGCCATTGAAGCTTTGTTGAGCTTGGTCCTGGCCCTCGTCCCGGAACCACCGTGGTCTTCTGCGCCGCCTATGCTTCGGCTGCGGCTGCGCCTTTGCTGCTGCGGTCCTTGGGGACGTCCTCGCAGTTCGCTGGCCGTCTTGAGTCGTTGCTTGCAGTCCCGCGTGCCCACCACGTGGTTGCCCCCGCAGATCAGGCGTTTAGGAGTGCATTGGTGTTGGTCAGCTGGGTTTTGGCAGCCGCATTGCTTGCAGGCCTTGGCCCCCGGGGTCGGGCAGACGTCCGACCGGTGGCCCTGCTGGCAGCATACGTAGCATACTTGTCTCGTCGGGCGGTAAGGGTAGCACCCCATCTCTCCACCGTAATAGAGTACTTGTTTCGGAATTATGGGGCCGTCAAAGGTGATGACCGCCGTGCTTGGTCTTCCCAACATCCTGGCTGCCAAGATCTTGACTCCTTGTGTTCGGACCCTAAGGTTCGCTGTGAGTCCTTCCGGCGAGGTCCCCGGGTCCACCCCGTGGATGACCCCCCGCAGCGTGCCCTCCGGCGCCGCCACGTGTGCGTTGATGGCGTAGCTGTTGTTCCCAAACGTTAGCTGCGTGATGCGCCGTATACGTTGGGCCGCTTCTTCGTTGTCGGTGCTTACTATTATGATGTCGGAGCCGTTGCGCAGCCGAATGATCAAATCTTCCATCTTGCATCCGGGCCCGGCAGCCGCTACCACCACTCGCGCTACTTGGTGAGTTTGCAGGCTCTTGACTACAAGTCCCCTCGGTCTGAGCACTATCTTTAAATCGTCCTTGGGGAGCGGAGGCAGTCTCCTCCGCGGTACTCCCTCTCCTCCTCTTTTCGGCGCAGCTGGCGCGCCATCTGTGACCTTTACGTCGGCTAGGGAATTTCCGTTCCCTAGCGCCGTTCCCGCCAATTCTTGGCCGCTCGGTCCGTTGCCGTCTCGCTGGCGTCTCCTCTGTCTCTTGGACATGGCGACTTCCCAATCCTGGCCGTTGCTATTCTCTGCCTGTGGTCTTCTTTACACTGGGGTGCTGCCTCTCGGGTCTTTGGTGCCTGCCGCGTGCTCGCTTCGGTCTTGCACGAAGTCGGGCTTGGTGGCATCGTGAAAATCCTCCTCCATGATTTCTTGGGTTTCCGTCATAAAATCTGTCGGTCCTCTCATCGATGATTGCTCGAGGTTAACGTTAGTCGATCGGGACATCGCTCCGGGTCGTCTCTACCTCGGGCCGAGGCCGGGGAGCCCGCGGAGCCCCGCTCTCGTGCTAGGCCTTGTTAGGCCTACCGTTTTGCCACCCACGTGGGAAATTCAATGTCCGATAAAATAGAAAATATTGGACCCACCCGCTTGAATTTAGGATCCTCGTGGTCCTCTTCCGTTCTGGCGTCGATCCCAGCCAAAATCTTGGTGGTCCAGTACGGTTTGATGGGTCAAAAAGCCCAAAAACTGCGGAGCGCATGTGACACGCGTCCGCTCGCCTCGGCTGCTCGCAGCGATCTCCCGAGCTGAGTGAAAAGCCCACGCAAGGTTGACGCGCTCTCCGGGGTTCCTTCCTCGCTGTTTTTTTTTGTTTTATTTTACCGCGCGCGGTCGCGCAAAAGTCTGGGAGGCACACACATGCATCCAGATAGGGGAGCCAGCACGACGCCACGACGGCTCGATGTTCAACCGTAAATAAAGGCGCAAAAAGAAATAAGCGCAAGGTATCCGAGATAAGGAAGTTTAATATGGAGAGAATCGAGCATGGTCTAAAGAACGGAGGCAGCCTAAAAGCTGTGAAGAGGAAACTAGGCAAATGGAAAAACTAGTTGTATGCGTTAAGAGACAAGGATGGCAATGTCATTAGCAATATGGGTGAGATAGTTAAAGTAGCCGAAGTAGCCTAATGTGGTGGAGCGCATATGGCGGGTTCTCTCAGATCATGAATAGTTTACCAATATCCCCCAAGAGAAAAGTGTACAACAGCTGTATCCTACCGGTACTCACCTACGCGGCAGAAACGTGGAGGCTAACGAAAAGGGTTCAGCTTAAGTTAAGGACAACACAGCGAGCCATGGAAAGGAAAATGATTGGTGTAACGTTAAGAGACCGGAAGCGGGCAGAGTGGGTGAGGGAACAAACGCGTGTTAATGACATCCTAGTCGAAAACAAGAGGAAGAAATGGGCTTGGGCAGGGCATGTACTGCGAACGCAAGATAACCGCTGGTACTTAAGGGTAACGGAGTGGATTCCAAGAGAAGGCGAGCCTAGCAGGGGACGGCAGAAGGTTAAATGGGCGGATGAGACTAGGAAGTTTGCAAGCATAGGGTGGGCGCAGCTGGCAAAGGACCGAGTTAATAGGAGGAACATGGAAGATGCCTTTGACCTGCAGTGGGTGTAGTCAGGCTAATGATGATGATGAGTGAATGCGCACATTTCATATATTAACTCTTCCGAACCAGATGTCGCCGCGCTTACGCTACGTATACCCTGGCCTAGCAGGCCTAGGCCATGTCAAGTCAAGTCAACTTTATTCCAGACCTGTAAAAAAAATCTCTCAGAGGATTTTCTATGTTATAATTCGTGTTTTTGGCTCTGAAAAATACAGCTTTTGTTTTACTTGAATTAACTAAGAGAGAATTTTTGATAGACCACAGATGCAGTTTATCCAAGACTTCATTTCCTTTTGCCACTAAGCCATTTACGTCTGAGCCAGTTAAAAAAAAAAGTGGTGTCGTCTGCATACAATACATATTCAACTTCTTTATCTATATTTATTAGATCGTTAATATATATATATTGAATAGCAGCGGACCCAGTAAGCTTCCCTGGGGAACTCCATGTTTAAGCAGAGTGAAAATTATCGACAGTGACAAACTGTTCGCGGTTACTGAGGTAATTGGAAATTAAATTAAGCATCTTATCCCTAATACCGTATGCAGAAAGTTTTAAGAGAAGGGTAGTATGATTTATTCTGTCAAAGGCTTTTGAGAAGTCTACAAATATTCCTAAAGTGATCATTTTGTTCTCGATGTTCGTGAGAATGAATTCTTTTTGTCGGAGCAGTGCCAGTTCTGTAGATGAGTGCTGCCTAAATCCGAACTGTTTCATTGTAATGACATTATATTTTTGAAGGAAATCAATTTTTCCCGTTCGAACCTCATAGGGCGCTCGGCTACTGATTTGGCGTTCGCGAATTCGAATCCGACTGCATAGGCTGCGTTTCGATGGAGGCGAAAGGCTAAGGCGCCCGTGTGCTCGAAATTACTCTGGAGCCCTCCACTACGGCACCTCTTTCTTCCTTTATTCTCTTACTCCCTCTTTCATCCCTTCCCTTACGGTGCGGTTCAGGTGTCCGCCGATATGTGAGACAGATATGGCGCTATCTCCTTTTCCTAAAAAAACAAGCAACCTACCTGCTCGCGGTAGCCTTCCCCTTCTGCAGTTGAGGATGTGTTACCAATTCGCGACAACTCCACACTAGTTGGTGGCAGCGCTGTAGTCCGGCTGGTCGGTTGCCGTTCCCTTTTTACAGCACTGGCGTTTTGTGGCATTTTCGCGCTCTAAATTCGTCGTCGCCTTGGCGCTTCTGTCGCATAGCTTTGGCATTCTTCGCTCGGCGTGCGTTCGGAGAGACTGCAACTCTTGGTGCAACGTTCGCCTGTTGACATTGAGCTGGACGCTCCTGTCGCCCATCTTCCAATGAAGCATTCGACGATGGTTATTCTATTGTAGCATCCGTTGAGGACTGAAGCGGCACGTACTGGTAGTGCCGATACTCTTTTGCGTGCTCATCTCTTCTGCTCCTCTCTATATTTGTTATATAGGCACTCGGCGTCTCTTCTCTGGAGAATTGGTCATTCTCTACTTGATATGCATAGATGGCGGCGAGTCCTCGTACCAGTGCAGCGGCTGAGGGATGCGCGACTGCACTGAGAAGTGGCTGCTCCCGTCACAGCCTGCTGTAGGGATCGTGCGATGCATGTTTCTCTTCCCGAGCAACTTCTCGTGTAGCGTGAACGAGTTACTTTGTGGACAGAAAGTGTGGACGCTTTTGTATACACGCCACGAATGAGGCGAATAATGCTCATGCATTAGAAAACGCATTTATTCTTCAACACATGGGTTTATCCCGGCCACCGTCACATATCAACAAGTGCTGCCTTTCTTCAAGTGCCACAGGGTCTCCCTGATGATCTTGTTTTTGACGTACGAGCGCTCTATGAACGTGACGCCAAGCTGGGTAATCTGGTAGTCTTCCCCTGCAATAAAAGGAAAAATAAAGAGATACGCTGCACGGCTGGCCGTTGGAGGCCGTACAGCTCGTCCGCTGGCGTCGCATTGTTTCTTACCGTAAAGCCGTCGTATCAGTGGTAGAGGAAGGTTCCTCGGAAAGCCTGCGGGAAGTTTTGCATGTTAGTTTTCACTGAATTGATGAACGTACTCAAGATAGATACCCTACCCATGATATCCATCATATAAAAAAATGGCCGACGATTGCTCTTCTCGGTACCGTGGTTTTTGAGCGCCGCTGCTGCGGTGCTTGAACCATAGTTGACCGCATACGGAACACCAATGGCGAACCGAGGCGGCACTGGATTGCGGCTTGGGCAGCGCGCACATCGAGCACGTGATTTCTGAGAGCGGGTGGTGGCGCTTCCAAAAAAATTGGCTGTGGTTTAGCTCTGGTTAAACCTGGTTGAATTGCGAAAGGTTCCTTAGCTTTCGCCTTAGAATTTTACTGTTCCGAAGCAGTAGATCTCCTAGATTAAGATACTGTTTGTCGGTAACTTCCATGGCGGGACTGATCAACCAACGCGTAGCGCACCGCTATATATCGCAGTGAAGCTGCCACGTAGCGAGCGGAAGGCGAGGAGGTCGTCATATCAACGGAGAGACCACCTGTTGGGCGCGGCGCCGGCTCTCGGGCGACGGCACACGCGACGAGCGACTCCCTTCTAGCTGCGGCGGGCAGCAAGCTTAGAATTAACTGTTCCGAAGCAGCAGAGCAACTAGATGCAGATATAGACTCTTCGGGGTAATTTCCATGGCAAGAACGATCAACCAACGCGTAGCGCACCGCTATATATCCGAGTGAAGCCGCCACGGAGCTAGCGCAAGACGAGGAGGTCGCGCCTGAGGAAATTCGGGAGAATATGGTCGAAGGGAGAGCGTGTGGATGCTCTTACCTGAGAGAGAGTGGTGGCGTATTTGTTTGTGATTTGGTTTGTGTTGTTAACGAGACCCTGGGTTAGAGGCTAAGCCAAACCGACGGAGTAGTCCCCATCTCATGTTATTTTTGATTAGAGAATTGATGCTTAGGGCGGGCCACTGAAAATGACCGCCCTTAGTCCTTTGTTAATGAAGTGCTTAAAAGCGCATGTGAACGGATGGAGTCGAGTCCAGTCTGAGCTGGGGCTCCATGCTTAGCATGTAACGTGGTGCTACTTGGGCTCTAACCCGTCAGGTCGATGAGTAAAGTAGCGCAAAGTTTGTTCTTTGTAAATTAATTTCTGCTTCTTCCAGTTTAACTCTGTGTATTTGTATGCTGTAAATATATGCTCTGCTGTCATCATCTACAAGCACGCCTCTTGTCCATCTTCCAAGCCGAACGACACGAGAGGAAGGGTTCGTAAACCTTCCTCGAAGAAACGGACGACCTGAAATTCTACTATTGCGTTAATACAAAACCAGCCAACTGCCAGGCGTTTGTTCCATTTAAGCGTTGGTTCCGTTTGACTGACTTCCGTTTATCGACATTCTACTGTATATATATATATATATATATATATATATATATATATATATATATATATATATATATATATATATATATATATAAAATTCAAAGTTGAAAACGCTTCATTTAGCCATAGATTTATTTTGAGTCGACGTTTCGGACAGAGCCTGTAAAGGACAGGCTCTGTCCGAAACGTCGACTCAAAATAAATCTATGGCTAAATGAAGCGTTTTCAACTTTGAATTCTTGCCTCTAGCAACCAAATACGTTTATCTTTCTATACTATATATATATATATATATATATATATATATATATATATATATATATATATATATATATATATATATATATATATGTATATAAAATCACCAAAAATTCAAGAAACATAACAGCATTTAATTCTCGACGTTTCGGCTGGAGGACCAGCCTTTTTCGAGTGTAGTACAGCGTTTGAAACACGCAGTTTTTATAGAGAATGCGCGAGGTACAAAGTTTGCAAGTTTACATAATAATATTAATTGGTTTTTGGTGGAATGGAAATGGCGCAGTATCTGTCTCATATATCGTTGGACACCTGAACCGCGCCGTAAGGGAAGGGATAAAGGAGGGAGTGCAAGAAGATAGGAACGAATAGGTCCGTAGTGGAGGGCTCCGGAATAAATTCGACCACCTGGGGATCTTTAACGTGCACTGACATCGCAAGTTTACAGCAAAACACGAGTTCAGAACACTTGGGGGGGAGGGAAGAGACATTTTTTTTAACAAAGGAAGAGAAAGAATCGGTGCAGGTGTTCCGAAGAGGGCGGTTTTTTCTAATAACAAAGGAACAATAAGGTTAAGATAATAAAAATATAAAAAAGGGAGATTCTTTCCCACCACCTCAGGGCTGCCTTGAAAAGGCCCTCCAGGTGTCGCTCCTCTCAGGATTTTGGTGACAAGCGTGAAGGGCTCCACCCCTGTATACGGAGGAAGCTACATTCCAGAGAAACTGGTAGGAGGGGGGGGGAGGAGGGGGAGTAAAGAGGAATGCAAACGAGGCCTCTAATAAAGAAAAAAAGACGAAAAATAGAAAAAAAGGAAAGTGGTGAAAAAAGGAAAGAAGGGCCATTGTACAAGGCTTGGTAATATGCATTCAGAAAAGGGTGGTGGCCACACGAGAGAATACAAAATAGGACATTAAAAAAATGAAAAAGAGAAAAAAAGAAAAAAAGGGGAGATTGTTTTCCAACACCTCAGGGCTGCTTTGGAAAGGGGTGAAGGGTGTATTTTGGTGACAAGCGTGAAGGGCTTGACCCCTGTACATGCAGAAGGCAACATTCCAGAGGAACTGGTAGAGGGGAAGGGAAGGGGGTAAAGAGGAATGCCAACGAGGCATCTAAAAAAAGAAGAGAAGAAAAGAAACAAAACACAAATACAAAAAGAATAAGAAAAAGAAAGAAAATTAGGGGAAAAAAGGAAAGAAGAGCCATTGTATAAGACTTGGAAATATCCATTTAGACAAGGGTTGTGGCAACACAAGAGAAATCAAATAATACAAGTTCCTAATCAATCCTTAGAAGGGCACTCCGTACACACGCATACAGATACAGACAAAAGACAAGGCTAACAATAAATCCAACACCAGAAACGAACTGCAATGAGTCGGAAGTACAATCTACCGCAAGACAAATGACCATTCAGAATAAACAATTCAATGTATGATGCGAAGACAGACATGACAGCAAAAAAGTTTAAGGGGATAACAGCAAATGGGTGACAATATAATACAATGCGGGACAATACAAGATTAGAATAATAATAAAAAGGGGAAAGAAAATATCAGTAAATGTGGGACAATGCAAGTGAAAAAAACGGGGACAATGCAAGTGAAAAAAGGAAAACACGTCGGAAGCTATGCTTGTTATGCATGCTGCCGCCCGTTCTATCAGTCTGGGATAATTATTCTTGATAGTCTGGGGTAATTGTTATTCTAGGAGTCTGGGATAACTATTTGTTACATCTATTGAGTGTGTAAGCATGATAGCCGGCCTACTGTTTCGTTAATGCCGCTCGGACTGTGTTAAATTTGTGAATCAGGTACGATTCACAGCTCTCGCGGTAATAATTTGTTTTGAACCTCGATAGGAGTTTGCAATAGCACTAAAGTTATCGAATGGGTGAACAAGGTTGTTGATGTGTTTTGAAAGTGGGAGATTTGGCTGTGCCCGCACATGTGATCTGTGGTTGTTGATGCGAATTCTGAATGGTGTAACTGTCTGCCCTACGTACTGAGCTTTATAGGTGCCACATTCCAGGAGGTAGACAACATTAGCGCTGTCGCATGAAAAGTTACCTTTTATCTGAAATGAGAAGGATGACGCTGTGCTTTTAGCACTGGTTGTTGTTGTCATCATCGGACAGAGTTTGCACCTGGGTTTATTGCATGGCGCGGATCCTCTGAAGCTACGGTTGCCGACTGTAGACGATGTTATCATATCCCGGATGTTCCTTGCACGCCTATACACAACACGTGGGGGATCAGGGATAACTTCTTTCATCTTTTCACTTTGTTGAAGGATGTTGTGGTGTTTTTTTAAGAATTGCGCTAACATTGGGTATTGAAGCCGAATGGGTAAGGACCAGATTGACTTGATAATCCGGGCGCGGCTGCTTTTTGCCATTTATGAGTTCGCGCCGGTCATGCTTTGAAGCTTTCTTAACTAAATCGTCGATGACTGACAATGGGTGCCTCTGTCGTGCTAGGTCCACACGGAGTTGCTCGCAGTTTGATTCAAAGTCGCCTTCTTTAGAGCAAATCCTACGGAAACGTAGGGACTGACTGTAAGCGATGCATGTTTTACAATGGCGAGTGTGACTGCTCTGGTAGTGTAGGTACTGGTGACGGTCGGTGGGTTTTCTGTAGACTGTTGTCTCAAGTTTGTTATTCGTGATGGTCACCTGGACGTCAAGAAAATTCATTGTCGAGGCTGAATGCGACGAGGAAAACGAGATGTTAGGATGAGTGCTGTTGAAGTCCGAAATAAATATGAGTTTTTCTTCACCATGTGTCCAGACCATAAATATGTCATCGATGAATCTTCTGTAAAATATTGGTTTAAAGGGAAAGTTGTTGAGGAATTTCGTCTCAAGCACAGCCATGAATATATTAGCGTAATTTGGTCCAATTTTGGTTCCCATTGACGTTCCACTTATTTGCACGTAGTGCTGGCCATTAAACTCGAAGTTATTTAACTCAAGTATCAGTTTTAACATCTCTGCAAGTGTGCTGCCGTCAACCGGTTGTTTAGATTCTAAGCGCTCATAAGCATAGACGACTGCGTTGATGCCATCAGCATGCGGTATATTGGTGTACAGCGAAGCGACATCCAGGGTCACTAGTAGTGAATCATCTGGAATTA